>NW_019385118.1:117036-133557 GCF_000671375.1 Centruroides sculpturatus | reverse complement strand
CTTAGAATATTAATTAAACTATGTCAAGAATTAAATATTCCAATTAAATTGAACTCAATATTCCACAACAAAATTCAAGCAAAAGCAAAAAATACAAGCTGGCCATAGTCATACCAGGCCTCATGAACCTGGGCCACCTGACTAGGGTCTAGTCAGTCACTACCATGTTGGGGCCATGCTATTGAGTATTTTAAAAACTTTAGAATTTTTTTTATTTTTATGTAAAGTTTCATTGCATACTTTGCTGATCATAGGTGCCAATTCTAACTCACTATGAATATTAATAATGAGATTAAATAACTTATGAATTGTGCATGATGATGAGCAACAGTTAATTTACATGATTAGAAAACCTTGGATATATGTACTGTATATATATCCTTAAAGTTTTTCTAATCATGTAAATATACACAGTGTAATTGAAATTGGTGCCAATAATTTACAGAGATATTTTAGGATCAAAAATACACCTAAAATCCTCTGTAAAGGTTTCTCAAAATCTATTTTGTTTTTTCAAGATATGGCCTGCCAAAAAATTATGTCAGAAATAAATTTTAAATCACCTGCCAGCATAAAGGTAGCTATTTGGTCACTGTAGCATGTGCCATTATATGCTTTAAATTTCTAATATTTTCTATGCTTTTTTTTTCTTTCTTTGTTTTTACTTACTGTTTTAGTGGAAAAACAAATTGGAATACTTATTCCTTTTATATTCATATTTAAATAAGCTGATTTTCCAATTGGGTTTTTGGGATGCAATTTTAAAAAATTGTAGACATATAAATTCCCACTGTCATCAGTTTTTGTCTTTCCTTAATCTCAAATGGAGCTAGATAGATGAAATTCGAGACCAGATATGGAAATCTTAGGGGCAGGAGGCTCTGTTCAACTATATATGAACTTCCGATGCAAACTCGAAGTCATGTTATTTTAATTCAAAACTTTTCCCCTGAAATCAGTTAATAATGAGTATGATGAGGGCAAGACACTACAGTACTAATTTGAGGTGGAGAGCATATATTTTAAATGAAATAAATTAAAAATATGATTAAAAAATTGTGGCCTGGCATTGTGACAATTTCACAATAAATAATTGCTCATAGAACTATAAATTTCCACTGTCGTCTGTGTTGTCTGTCCTTCCTTAATCTTGAGAACAGAGTTAGATAAATGAAAGCTGAGATGAGATATGGAAAGTTTAGGGGCAGAAGATCCCAATTAACTGTATATGAACTTTGGATGCTAACTGGAAGTCATATTATTTCAATTCAAAATTTTTTTTTTCAAAGGTGTTAGCAATACAGATCTTTCTAACAGGAAAAGTATGATGAACAGGGGCAAGACATTTAATGACAAATTAATAAATATAATCTTGTATAATGAAAATATTATTAAAATTATGGTATTTGAATATTTAATGTATATATTAACTTTAATTTTTCCAAACAGTTAAAACAAATTTTATACACAATATATGCACAAAATCACTTTTTAAATTAATTTTATTCATCTCTTACCCTTGAATTATAAATATTTATTATATTTAAAAATGATATTTAAAAATGCTTTTTAAAGTTTTATGTAAAAATATTTGTAAATTATACAATTACCCATACATTTTAAAAAATAATGATAGAAATAAAATAGTTATTCAATATTGTAAAATAAATATAAAATTTTAAAGAAAAGTTTCTTGATCTATTATAAAAAATATAAAACATGACATTGCAAACAATCTAAATTTAATAGTAATGCAATATTTAAACTATGGGATGATTACGGTATATAATCAATTTTTCATTGTTGAAACAAAAACTACTCATTTGGAAAGTTTTTCTATTTATTCAACATATTCTTTCTCATTCTATTCATTTATTAGTATCTGATATTACAGAACTTTAGCACTTATGTCCTGATTAGGAAGGTTCAAATGAATAAATATCCTACATATATATATTTTTCCCATGATTAACCATTTTGCTTATTTTGTACTGTTTATTTTTTTTTAGAATGTCTTACTTAAAAATATATTTTTTATACATACCATTTATAATAAAATTATTAAATACATTTTCCTCTGTATACATAACCATTTATTTAAAATAATGAATACAATAATATGTCTATGATGATGATATAAACATCAATAAATATATGAAAATTATAATAAATAAAATAACTAAACACTAGATTCTACTGTTGCTTCAAGAGGGGGAACAGATTCTTTTTCAGATTCATTTAATTCTTCTGTTTTAGATTTCTTCTCTGGAATATTTTCTGTATCATCTTCCTCTTTCTCATCTTCACTTGACTTTCTTTTCTGTCCATGATTTAATTCTGCAAATAAAAATAATTTTTGATGAAAGAGAGATTTTTTAAAAATTTGTTTGAATAAATTGTTAAAATTATAAAAAAAAATTAAATGAAAACAAATATTAAGCTTTTAATGTAATTATATTTTAATCTTTAGAAAATTATTTATAATTTGCTTTTTACATTTGATTAATGAAAACAAAAATTCTTGCAAATTTAAGTATATGTACAGTTTTATATCAACAGAAATGTAGTTGTTCTCTAGTATAGTTAGGTAATAAATATTTAAATTTTAGTTATAATTTTTGTAATTTCTTTTAGATGGAAATTTATAACTAGGCTATTGATGCTTCTTTATAAGTCAAAACAATGAAAAATTGCCTGAATTATCATTGATTAGATTTTTAGCATAAAAAATCAATGGAGATTTTTGTGAGGATTATTATTTATGCTTGTTAATGAGTAACTTTTTTCATGCAAATTAACAATTTCTTTGATTTTTATGTAGATTATGATTTCATATAATTTAAAATGTTATGTTACAAATTAATTTCTTTAATTTTTAAAAATTCATTCATGCATGTTTTCATTAAAAAGTTTCAATAACAATTTCTTTGATTTTTATGTAGATTATGATTTCATATAATTTAAAATGTTATGTTACAAATCAGTTTCTTTAATTTTTAAAAATTGAATAATTAATTTTGACAAAAACTTTTCTGTTTAATTTTAGTTGCCATTTGATGAATTACTTCTAATGGTACAGACAGTGCATTATTTTCTATCTTCATGCGTACTCCAGTGGGCAGCACTTTAGCCCTACAGAAAGCAGGTAGTCCTCATGATGAGGATCCTACCCTGAGCCATTCTTCACTTCCTGTAGCAAATATTTTGAATAGTTTAGACAAAGATGAATTTGGAATCAGGTTAGAAAATTTTAAATTTATTTATTTANAAATGAATTTATTTATTATATCTAAATATATAAAATTACTTGTCCTGACTGAACCACTGATTCATCATTGCCCATAGCAAACCACTGAACCTAAAGAGGTGAAATTTGGTACACAGTTAGGGTATGTCATGGAAACACATGCTAAGAAGGGATTTTTCAAAATTTCCCCGCAGGGGAAGAGGGAGAGCATTAAGGCTTAACCTGAAGAACAGCTTCTACTGTACTATTTTAGTTGCAATTTTTTGTTTTCAACTACGTTTAGTTTTCATTGAGTACTTAGATGTATTAAATTGATAACATTTCAGACATTTGTTATAAATGTTTTTATATATTTCAATTTTTTAACCAAATGTTCAAACTGTTTTAAATTCGAATTTGTTATTGCATATTGGTTCGATTATAGAATGATTGTAAACATTCCAGAAAATTGATCAAATTGAAAATAGTTTGTTTGATTCTCGGCAATTCTCATCATTCTCAGCGGTAGGTGTTATATAACAATTATTATGGTTGTTGAAATACTGAATATAAATGGGGTTTGCTTGCAAAAGCCCTGCTTGTAAAGTCACGGGTAACAGCTAATTTAATATATATATATATGTTATTTTTATTATCATATAATCATAAATAAATAGCTATATATAACTTTTTTTTTAATTAGATGACTGGGAAATTCCTTTTGAAAGTATTAGAGATTTGCAGTGGCTTGGTAGTGGTGCTCAAGGTGCAGTTTTTCTTGGTACATTAAACAATGAATTGGTTGCAGTTAAGAAAGTAAGAGATAAATCTGAAACAGATATAAAGCATTTAAGGAAATTGAGACATCCTCATATTGTTGCATCAAAGTAAGTTTTTTATTTTTTATTAAAGACTATATGTTGCATTGTATAAGATTATTATAATAGTATTGTATAAAACTATTAAAGACTTGAGTTTTTTTTGTCTGCCTGAAATAAAATGTAGCTTAAAAGTAAAATGTTTTTGAAGCAATGTTACAAAAATTTATAATAAACTATTTTAATTAAAAAGCAAATATTACTTCAAACTAGAGAGAACAAAATAAAAGTTATCAGAATATTGGATTATCTTGTTTTAATTCATCTGAATATTGAAATGTTTTAATATTCTAATGCTCTGTCCTTTTTAAGTATGAAAAACTGTGTTGTTCTACAAAAATGTTTTGCTTTTTAGTTAAAATATTTAATTATTAATTTTAAAACATTGGAAAAATATGTTTCACTTCTAAATTATCATTCACATGTTTTTATAGACTATTTGTTTAGAATATGTGTATACGTTAAAATCTGCTAACCTGTTTGCAGTTCATTATTTTTCTTTTTTAGTATTTACAAGTATATTTTACATAATAATTCTCTTAAGCAAAATATATTATATTTTTCATTTGTTTAACAAAATATTGATATATAATTATGTAAATTTAGTCCTTAAGAATATTGTAATGAATAAATTATACTCTATATTGTAAGAATATAGTTATGTAAGTTTAATGTATATAATAATAATTGTAATTCAAAAATTATAAGAAAAGTAATATTCTGCTTTAAAAACTTGCTGTTTGAAAGATCACAAATGAATTAATCTCATTATTCCTTGAAGTGTACTTAATTAAAGAGTAATTACATAGCTATTGTATTGGATGTGTACTATTCACATATTTGCCTTTTATATTTTTTAAGTATATATACAATGATTATCCAGTGAAGTAACTGCATCATTATTGCTCTTCAAGTATCCTGTAAACAATAATTCAATGACAACCAACTAGACTTGTATAAAACTTAGTATCTCTTACTTACATAACATTACTAACAGAGAAAATTAATTATTTATATTTTACAAATTTGTTATAATTAATACAAATAATACTAAGAAGGACAAGGAAAGACAAACTAGATGACTCAATTGATGATGATCTTTAATTCAGCAGAAAATTAAAACAAACTTTTCAATTTACACTGTGCTCGAGTTCATTTAGCATGCAACATTGTAGAATATAACTGTCTATTCTTTAATTTAAATGTGATGATAGTCGACTAAGATGATCAAAAACATCATATTGAAATATCATATTGGTCCAAATATTTATCAATGTGAATGTTTTTATAACTATATGTGGTACATGTCACTCAGAGTTAACCTGACACTAAAATTAGGTGCAGCAGTTGTTTAGAAATGCTAACTGGTAGCCATATTGTGATCCTAGCATGTTGCAGTCCACAGCTTGCAAATTGTGTACAGAATTGTATTTGGAGTGATATTTATGTATTCAATATTATTATAGGTTTAGATTTTATAACAAAATGTTTTAGACAATTATTAAAAAAAAAAGAAGACAGTGAAAATGAAACACGGTTTTGATACAATAGTCATAAAACTGCAAGTACACTTTCTGGAATACATAAGATATATGCAAGGGAGCCTACTACTTGGTGCATAGGACGTTATCTCTATTTCACTCTATAACTTTTATTAATATAATTTTTGTTGTTTTTGTCCACATCAATACAGGTTCCTGATGTATATATTTTTTTTCTATAAATTAAACCCTTTGAGTACAATTTTCTGATTGACTAGGAGTGATTTAAGTATGATTTGTAAAAGTTACTGAGAGCAATCAAAAATTCATTTAGAATGATTGATTCTTACATATTTGTAAATACAAATTTACAAATTATAAAAAAATTTTATTTTTAACTATTTTGAAAAAAAAAATTTAATGTGTGTAATTTTCATAATCAATTGCACAGGAAAAAAAATAATGAAAATTCCACATATTCTTTTAAAAGTTACAACAAGTATTTTACATTTATTATACAAAAGTACAACAAGTTCTTTTAAAAGTTACAGTTATGAAAGATTGTTGGCAAAGACACAATCACAAATGGCTTTAATTAATGTTGTATTACTAGCAACTCAGACAGAACAAAGGTTGAATGTTTGAGAAGGCTGAAGAGCACAGTGGCAATGATATAGAAAACAGGAATGATAACAATGAAAGTGATGAAGTATTGTTTCAATGACATTTTAAATTTTTCTAAATGCAAATAAAATTAATAATGAAAGGTCTTATATTTAATAAATTAATATCTGTATATGAGTCAAACTTTTCTCACAAGGCAAGGATACCAAAATTGGGAGTTGACTTATATTTGGGCCAATATAATATACATTAAATGTAATCAAAAATAAAATAATTATAAAAAATATAAATATATTAAAGTGCTGTAATAAAGTAATTATTAAAAAAAATAAATAAGTNAAAATTTATGAAGTAAATTTATATCTATTTATCTACTGTAAATTCAGTTGATTTCAAAATGAGCTTCAAATTTGAAATTTTTCAGCTGTCTTTGAAAAAATACTGATTGATAAATATATACAGTATATATGTATATATATTAAAAAAATTTATATATATATAATTTTTTTGTTTTTTTACAGAGGTGTTTGCACTCAGGCACCATGTTATTGTATTGTGATGGAATATTGTCCCTATGGACCATTATATGAAGTACTTAGACAAGGAAGAGAAGTTCCACCTGCTGTTGTAGTAGAATGGAGCAAACAAATTGCCTCAGGAATGAATTACTTACATTCCCATAAAATCATTCATAGAGATTTGAAATCACCAAAGTAAGTATAATTCAAATATAAGTTAATAATTATAGTAAAAAGAAAGTTCTGTAATTAGAATTATTAGAGCCCAAGCAATGAAAATTTTTTGTTGAAGTGAAATAGAAAATATAAAATAGACAAAAGTAACTAAGGCTATAACTGATTAAACTGAATACTACTACTGAGAAGAATCAATTAATCTTATAGATTAAAATACATTGTTTTATATTCAAGTATTTTAACTTTAGAATTAGATACATTTATATTTCACAAATCATATGATAAATTACAGTATGATATATAAAGCTTAACAGGATGTAATAAAATAATTAATTTAAAAGTAGATAAAAAAAGAAAGTTCAAAAATAACCAAATACAGTGTGTCCATAATTTATTCATCTGATGTAGAAACTAAATAGAGAAGAAATTATTACAGATATTGAAAAACAGTTAATTACACATTGTTAACTTAAAAAGTTTTTTCTGATGGCAAGTTCTTTAGCAAGAAATCCCTGAATCCTTGGATTGATCAAGATGGGCCAATTACATGGACACCAAGATTCCCTGACATAATCTCCTTTGGTTTCTTCTTGTAGTACTACATTAAGGACAAAGTGTGCAATAAAGATAATTATCACATGAAGGATATATGGAATGGGATTGCTCAGGCTAAGAACAGAGGAGATGTTAAAAAAAAAGTTTGGAGTCAAAAAAGGAGTACATATGGACTTTTACTAATAACCTGTCATGATTCTAAAGGTTTGTAAGAAGAAAAACTTTAGTTAACAATGTATAGTTAATTGTTTTTGATATCTGTTATATTTTTTCTCTATTAAGTTTCTTAATTAGGTGAATAAATTATGGACATCCTGTAAATCTAAAGCTAAAATTTAGTTTAATTTTAATTAATTAAATTCTGGTGTTAAATCTAAAGATACTTTGTTTGAAATCATATGTAAAATTATTTATACTAATTTAATACTGAATGAAATAAAAATGTAAAGTTTTAATTTATTTTTTTGTAAACAATAATATGAATTAATAATCTACTTGTTTGTGTAAATAAATTTGTCTTTCAATGTATTTAATAAAAAATTATTTTAATGAAAGAAATTTTGGTTAAAATATTATAATAATAATGTTTGTATTAATACAGATAAAGAAACTTACAAGTATTTTACTTTTAGTGTGCTTATTAGCTCAAATGAAATTCTGAAAATATCAGATTTTGGTACCAGTCGTCAGTGGAATGAAATTAGTACTAAAATGTCTTTTGCTGGAACTGTAGCCTGGATGGCTCCTGAAATTATTCGTAATGAACCATGTTCAGAAAAGGTTGATATATGGTAATATATATTTTTAGTCAAATAAGTAAATTAAATTAAGCAAATTATTAAATAATATAACTATATATTTTTTAATTCTAGGTCTTTTGGTGTTGTGGTATGGGAGCTTCTTACATGTGAGGTTCCGTATAAAGATGTAGATTCGTCAGCAGTTATATGGGGAGTAGGAAGCAACAGTCTTCATCTTCCTCTTCCTTCTACTTGCCCAAATGGATTCAAGCTTTTAATGAAACAATGTTGGTATGTTATCAAAAAATTAGCATTTTTACTTATAATTTTTAATATTTGGATTCATATTATATATAAATTGTAGCTCTTAAAATTATGAAATTTTTAATTATATATTTTGCTTTTAATTCATTTATGATGATAAATTATCATATATTGTATATTATATCTCTAAGGCTGATCTAATAAAATTAATTTTTTTAATATATTTTTGTTTATCATCTATTTATTTATGAATAGTTTATCTCTAAAAATGTTATGTAGAAAGTATTTTTAGTGTAATGAATTAACATATCTGTCGTAATTAAAATGTAATTAAAACACAGTGTAATTTTAATAGCCTGGAATAATACATAGAAATTCTTTCTGTTTAAAAGGCTAAAACAAAAATGGAAAATGATATAAGAAAATATATTATTTAGAAAGAGATTGAACTTTTTGTAAAGTTCTTATAACATGAAGGCATTGCATTAATAATTTGCTAAACCAATTACTCAATATATACAATAATTAAAGTGTTCAATGTTTTGTATTTTATTTTATTTTTTAATTATTTTCTGTTGCTATTGAGTAAAAAGCCATTTTTGATGACTTCAAAATGTTTTGATTTCAAAAAATTCTGCATAGTACCCAAAAGCATTTTAAAACTGTGTAATTAAGTATAATATAGTAAAATATAATAAAGTAATATATATAATATCTGTATAATAAAGTAAACCTTTATTTTTACTTTCCTTTTCTGAAAGTAGTGAAGCAAACTGCATAGATTCAGGCCTCGACAACACACAAAATGTATCATTTTTTTTACAAATTTTAGCATATACAGCCATTTTCACTACTTTCGAACACAATACTTCCTGATATATAATACAGCGAATGGGGTAAAATTTACTATTGGGGAAAATTTCATTTTATTTAGCAAATAATTTAGCTACAAACCCTTTCATAGACTTTCTTAAAAATATCCTTACCTGTAGTAGTATCAGTAAGAGAGAGAACATCAAGCAGTTCTTCAGTGACAGTAAGATGTCTATTACAAGCACAAATAAATATGGCCACTTCTGCCAATCTAGTAATATCTATAGTTTCATACTGCAATTGAAAAAGTCCAAGAATTTTGTAATTTGAATTCAAGATTTTCACTGATGTTAGCTGCAATTTCATTTCATTTTTTCTGCAATAGAATTTTTTTATAGCAAAATACTCTGAATAGCTAACTTTTTTTGGAGAAATTTATTTTTACTAAAACTTTTCAATGTTTAGCTATAAGTTTCACATAATAACTACACTTTACAAATCTTTAACTCTATTTCCTCTTTACAAACTTCTAACTCTATTCTAAAAACACTCTATTTTATTAAAGTAATCTAATGTTTTCGGTCAATTAATTGACCTTCATCAAGATTGAACAATTTTTTGATTTATGATGAATGAAATTGATTATGGAATGTTCTTAACTTTAAAAATTTTCTTAACACCTATTGCACATAGATAAATAAAATCTACAGACTGATAACATACAAATACTGTATTTATTCACATATAAGTTATCTGGGTTGTTTGAATCGTTTTTGTGTATTGCCAGGAGTACAGATGAATAGCAATAGGAAAAGCAAAGCTTCTGAATTGAATTCCAAAATTACACAGGAGCCCAATATAAGTTTTAATCCATTCCCACGTAAAAACGATAATTATTTGGAAATTTGAAGAAACTCATAAGTGTAATTGACGAAGAGTGAATTGGACTATTAAGAATTGGCAAAAAAGGTTTCCAATTGTCCAGTTTTACATGAATAAATTATGTTGTCAAGTTTACAAGATTTTTTCTTGAAGTTTAAAATGCCAGTAATTTTTGCGGGACAATGTGTGCATTTACATGCATTTGATATCTTATTTCTTATTAAATGAAATAAAATTAGAATTGTATTAATAAATCTAATTTTCTTTATTTTGATCTTTAAAGTCACACCTTGTCCTATATGCGAGATTGTCTTATATTCGAGTAAATACGGTATATACATACACTAATTATACACATAAAAATAAAAGTAAAAATAAAAATTAATAATAAAATAAATAAATAGAAAGGTAGATAAATAAACAAGTGATGTTATAATGGGCACCTACTAATGTCTATATTTTTTAGCTGTCCATGCTTTTTCTTTTGTTGATATGTTCATAATGCACCTACTCTCTATGCTGCGGAGACTTTATATGATTTTCTAAAGTTTATAGCCTGTCCTGCTAGAGGCTATGTGAATTGGCTAGGTGAAGAGGCTATGTGCTATGCTCTTGTGAATACACTAGGCTTCTTCATATTTAATGTCTTCTGTCCTGAACCTTTTGTATTATTTCTGCTCTTTCCCATTTCACTGAAACCTCTGTTGGGTATGCTATAACATATGTCGCTAAGGCAGTGACTGGTTGCTCATTCTGTATGTTTCTTTTGTGCTCTTTTATTCTTTCTTTTAATGACTTCCTTGTAGCTCCAATGTAGTACAGTTCTTTTTACCGAATCGTCTTGTATGGGTATTCTGTAACTTCCAGGAATTTCAAGGCTCTGGGGTATACTGTTGGATTCCTTTTAAAGAGTATTTTTTTAGTTAGTAGCTTTTTTTTTTTGTAAATGCAGGTTAAGGGTGCCATGTATTCCATTACAGTGTATTCTTCTACTGTTTCTCATTTCGTTATTGTATTTTCTTGTTTTATTGATTAATGCCTTTACTTTATTTTGATTGACTCTGCCATGCCATGCTAGCTCTTTGATGTGTTTTAATTCTTTACATCTGTCCTGCACTTTGCTGCAATGTATTTACGCTCTTTTTATGTGCCCTGAAAGCTGCCAGACAGCTAAAAAATAGGCATTAGTAGGTGCCCATTATAACATCACTTGTTTATTTATCTACCTTTCTATTTATTTACATTTTTATTATTATTATTAATTTTTATTTTTATGTGTATAGTTAGTGTATGCATATACTTTTACGTTATTAGTCTGTACATTTTATTTATCTATTTTCAGACTTGCACAATAAGCAATGAGAACACTTTTAAAGTTAAGAACGTTCCATAATCAGTTTCGTTTGCCATAAATCGAAAAATCGTTTGATCCTGATGAAGGTCAATTAATTGAATGAAAACATTAGATTACTTTAATAAAATAGATTGCATGTTAAAGGTTTGTAAAGTGTAGTTATTTTTCGTAAGTGCAGTTTAAGAAGAATATAAGTTTCACAATAACAAAACTAGCTTACATTACCCTTTTGCTGTCTCCAAAGGTTACTTTTTAAATATAGATTTTTCTTTATGAAGTAGAAATTTTAAATTTTTAAAATTTATCTTTTATTTATAATCAATGTATTTCATAGTGACCTTTTTAAAAGCAAAATGATGTGCCAGATAGTATATTGAAATGCTGCAACACAGTTCAGAAATTTTTGGAGATTTTGATTATACATTTAGAATGGTCAAAAATTATGGTTTTCTGTCAGCAATAAACAATGACTCTTCTACAGAGGGCCATGTGATTATCAATGTCAGCACTACTGTGTGCATCAGTTGTTTATAATTAAAAGCTTGTTGTCATGCCAACAATAAATTTTTATAAACTGGATGGCAATAAGTTATTGAATAAAATAACTCCAGTAATTCAGCAAAAAATGAAGAAATTTAATAAGTAAGCAAACATTTTCCACCATTTTTAATGGTTATCAGGTTGTAGAATCAAACATCAAATACCAATGTTTGATTGTTACAGAGTTCCATCATTTTTAAATTGTATGTAATGTTCTATATTTAATAATCAATTCTTCAATCTGATTATGATTTTTATTAAATTTCATTATTTTTGCTGATTACTGGTGTTGTTTTATTCAATGCAATAAATTTTCAGTTACAAAAATAGTCTACTGATAAAATGGTAAAGACTGGTTGGTCTTCCACTTTGGGGAATAAAAGTATAGATTAATCTAGAATTATTTAAGGTAGATTAACAGGACCGCATGACTCACAAGCTGACTAGATTCATAATGTTCATTATTAAAAGGTAGTCTTAGTGAGTGTTCACAGGACAAAGAGAACCAAAACTTTAACCTTTTTCAAAATTAGCATTTTTAACATTATCTTCTTTAAGATTTATTGTTTTAATAATTTAGAGTTAAATATTTTTTGTTACAAAAATAATAACTTATTGTATATAATTATTGATGTGAAATTTATTTACAGGAGTGCAAAACCAAGAAACAGACCTTCGTTTCGACATATATTGATGCATTTGGATATTTCAGCAGTAGAAATTCTTAGTACACCGAAAGAAGCTTATTTTAAAACACAAGTATGAATGATATTTGTACTATTTTTTATTTAGTTATACTGTAATTTATGTAATTTTTAAAAGTTTATAAATTAAATTATTTGGTGCAATAATTGTATTTAAATTAACATATAAACAAACCTTAGATGATAATCGGATGCTTTTTTATTTAGGCTGCATGGAAAGCAGAAGTCAAATTATGTATGGAAAAGATAAAATATAATGGAAGACATGTCTCACATGCAGAAGAAGATTTAGTTAACAGAAGAAGAGAAGAACTTAGACACGCACAAGATGTTCGAGAGCATTATGAAAGAAAATTGGAGAAAGCAAATAATCTCTATATGGAATTAACAGCTTGCATGCTTCAAATAGAAGAAAGAGAAAAGGATTTGATTAAGTAAGATTTTTATTTATTCTTTTTCTTAGATATAAAAAAAATAAAATAAACATGCTATTTCCTAAGCTAAGTTATATATCTAGTGAAAGAATTTCTGAAGATTATTACACAATCATGAAAATATTTTTAAATTTACCATTCAGGAATTATTAAAATATTATAAAAATATCTATCTACAGAGATATGTTATGTTATATTAATCTATGAAAACCAATTTTTTTAATTGTTAAATACAATTTTTCATTTATTGGTTTTTGAAATATAATTACTAACTTTCAAATTTATTTATAACAAATGCTCTTATTGTAAAAAAATTACTGCCAGTGTGCAAATATGATAACTAAAAATAAAATTCTGTTTTAGGAAAAATGAAACAATAACTAAAAACAGTAATACTACTGATTATTTATTTTTTCTTTCTAAATATACACATTTATAGTCCCCATTTATAGTATTTTTACATTAAAGCTAGTTTAATAATTAGATCAATTTGGAGTGGGACTTAAACTTGTATCTTCTGCTTACTATGCTGCATGTAACAAGTAGTGTAACTGGCAATACATCTGCACAGTAAGCAGGAATTGCAGGTTTGAGTTTCACTCCAGCAAATGTTTTCTTTCAGAACATTCTAAATTTAAATTTAAAAATTATTTCTAATTAAATTTACCATGAGATGGCAACCTAACTGCCTACCTCTAGACAAATTTTCCTATATCTAATGATTAAACTACTTTTAATGTAGCCTGACAAATTTGCAGATTGGCAATTTAATATAAATAATTTTGGGAGTAAAAGTTGGAAAATGAATTACAAAATGTACTCTCTTTTGCTGTCTCTGATTTAATATTATTTTGTTTTATAAGTTATAATTAATTCATTATCTGATGGTAATAATGGTTGATTTATTTCTCAAGTAACTTATTAACCTTTATTTTATTTAAGCTTTAAGTTAATTATAATATATATATTTTTTTAATTTTAGACGTGAGCAGTCAATGCAAATGAATACATCTGGAAACAAACCATACAGGAAAAGGATTGTTAGACCTCTTTTGAAAGCACATGAAAGATTTCACAAGAAACGCACATATAAGTCACAATGTGAACAAATAAGGTAAATAAATAGATTTTAATTTAATTCTAATAAATTTTTAAAATAAAACTTATTACATCAAATATAATAATAATAAGTAAATAAAAATAAGTATTAAAATTTAATCAGGAAAACTTTTAATGTTTGAACAAAACACTTAGGACAAGAATTTTTGATTAATTTTTTGTTTTTTGCTGCATATAAGTAACATAATTGATAAATTTGAATTTACAAGGGTTATTTTTTAAATAAGGCCCGTTTGTAAATGACAGTGAGAATGACGTGCGATTGCAGCAGTGTTCATGAGCATCTGCTTTCAGCATGCTTTGCACGTGTTTAGATGCCATTTGCAGCCATATCGTCTATCTGTGTGCTGAACTGTAGAAGTTTATAATGTTTAAGAAAATTGAGTTGCCCGCCGACTGTAAGATATGATCTGTTATTCGATTTCAGGACGAAAGATCATGGCAACTGTCTTTTGGGACAGGAAAGGGACTTTATTAGTGGATTTTATGCCAAGACGCACAACAATCAATTTTGATGCTTATTGTGTGATCTTAGAAAACTCCGCCGTGCCATACAAGACAAGTGGCGTGGCCTAATGTTTTCTGGTAAAATTTTTGAGCGGTATGACAAATGTTTGAACAAAAATGGAAATTATGTAGAAAAGTAGATAAAAGTATATAGAATATGGGGAAAAATATATTTTAATGATAATTACAGTATTTTTCTTCTTATTAAAAAATGGACCTTATTTAAAAAATAGCCCTTGTATATTAAACAGTAATATACAATATGATATACAATGGTGCCTCGTATAACGTACTTAAGACATTCCAGGTGCACATATGTTAAGTGAAAAGTCTATTATAATAAATGCATTTTTCCATAGAAATACATGTTAGAATATAATTCATTCCGCAACATAATGTAAAATCTGGAATTTTTGCTGATTTTTTTTTTTTCTAGAAACTAGAGTGGAAAACAACTTGAAAGAGGGAGAAATTTTAACTTCCCCTTTTTCCAAGGTAAACATTTGCCCATCTCGACAACTATTCCCACACTATGAACTTAAAAGTTGGTAGTTAACATACGATTTTGTCATTTTATTTGGGTTCCAGGGACAACTTTGAACTCTCCGCACACCTTTTACCTCTTAACTGATTAGTCACATGACAGTTTTTCCACCGCAAAATGATAAAAGCCACTTCTCTCCCTCCCTCTGGAGAGTCGTTTCGAGGATTTAACTTTAACTTGTGTCCTATGTTTGTTCTCTAGGATATCGACATAAAAAAGAGGTATGGAATCAACTTCTGTGAACTCTCTCTTGGCCGCCCTTGGTTTTGGAAACTAAGGAAATTCGCTCAGAATTTCTCTGATAGCTTATTGTATAGTCTATGGAATTAACCAATAAATCATTATTTCTTTGTTATATTGGTGTCCTCGTTTACTCGTATATCATCTGTCACCTTACCGACGGCACTCCTCCCTCCTCCACTCGACCCAAAAAATTTTAATCCCATTTCCTTGGGATAAACTAAAGAAAACTTAAGCCATCTCTGACTAGTGGGCAAGTCCCTCAGACTTCAAAGTCGATCCAAGAATGTAGTCCTAACTCCTCAGTTCTCACAATAAAATAATCGTACTGTACCATAAAAAAATGAAAATGAAGCAGTCATCAATTATGCTGGGTAGCCAGATGTGAAGAGGAGGTGGAGGAACACTTTCTTCACACATTCATACAGGTACAGACTTTTTACACATTGCAGCAGGTCTCTTTTTATTGTCTTTAAATCGGAGTCATATTCAGGAGAGGCTACCGGAGCTTGCAGGGTCAACTCCTCTTGTTTCATCCTTTGTTTTTTGGCAGCTGGCTTCTTGAAAAACGTGTCCAAGGTAGTCTGTTTCTCTCTCTTTTTCAACACCTGTCGGAAATGACATGCAAGTGTGTCATTGTAGAGATCACTGATCCTGTTAGCCTCAGCTCTGTTTGGATAATGAGTGTTGGTAAACTCCTGAACCTCTCCCCCATTTGACAAGGAAGTTTTTGTCAACTTTCATTCCATCTGATGATGTCTTGCTTTGTTTCAATTGAAATCACCTTTCTGTTTTTTTAGAAGCCATGATTTGCACAACACTTGAATAAATGTAAATACCCTGCACTGAGGTGATGTATGTAATAAACAAGGGAGCAAGCCGAATCCCAACGGGAGCTCTGTACTTCAGATATACTAATAA
>NW_019385118.1:34670-116989 GCF_000671375.1 Centruroides sculpturatus | reverse complement strand
TTGCTCGAGTCACGTAACGGCCAAAACAGAAAGTCCATTGTTCACAGCGTCCGTTATTCGAGGTGTACGTTATACGAGGCACCACTGTATAGAGAAAAACAAGCTTAAAATGTTCTGATGATTAAATGATAAGTCTGCATTAACTACCAAGCTAGAACTTGGCTAAATTAATTTTATAAACCTTACTAATTTGGACTAAAGGTAGACAGTTAAGCTGCCATCTTGTATTAAATTTAATAATTATATTAATTTTGAATTAAATTAATATAATTTTAATTATAATAATGTAATATTTATATAATTTAACAACTTCTTGTGATTAAAGTTTTAGATTATTTACCTGGTATTAGTAATAATGATGATGGGAAATAGTGGCCCAAACTCCCTATAAACAAGGAAGGAAGAAATTATTGAATAAAAATATAAGATAAAATTAAAAACAAATTTTAAATTTATTAATTAAATACAGAAAATTATCATTTAAAGACAATATAAAATTTGAATTAAGATAAAGAAAAAAAAAAGAAAAAAAAATCTTACACGTAAAGTGACATATGAAATTTTAACCAGAAAATTATTAATACAAGGTACAGTTTTATCAGTACTGGAATTTTAAGGAATTAAAAACACATTTGATTCCTTAATTCTATTTTTTTTTTTTCCTTTGTTTAGAAAATTTAATTAAAAAATGTCTTTTCCTGAGAGAAGTTTTTACATATTTTCAAATATCTGAAAATATGTAAAATGTTATGTCTGACATTCAAATATAGGACTCTACAAACAAAATTTTTCACAGTTAAAAGATTAAAATTACAATCAAAAGCTTATCAATGTATATCTAAAGATTCTTAGTTTAGCCCTTTGGTGAGTGCACTTTTAAAGTTCCATGAGAGGGCATATTTCAGCTGTTACACTGCATATGTAATATTATTTCATATCCTCCAATATTTAAAATTCATTTTGAAATATGAATAAAATAAAAGAGGGACTTAATCTTAAAACTTTTTATTGAAGAAATGCATTTATAAAACATCTAGATAATTAAAAATAAGCCACTCCACCTCCATCTGTTGCTCACCTTTACACATGGCACATTTAGTGATTATAATGATTGTGTAAAAACACCTCAGGAGCTGAAAAAGGATATAGTCAGTTACCTTCTGTATTGGTTCCAGCAGATAAATTCAATGTAAAAAACAACCGAACAAAAGTTTGTGATCACTTTCAGAGATCTTTGTCAGGTTAATATACTGTTCCATAAATTGAATGTTATTCGAGCAGCTTTTATTGAAACAGAACATTCTATGCACCATGTGACGATATTCAAATTTAAAACTTATATGTGACATACAGTACTGTACATATAACAACAAAATATGACATAATAAAAGTTTTTAAATATGCACATAACTTTCTATAATAAGATTAGACATAGACTAGAATAAAAAAAACTTTTTTGAAAAAGTTGTTACACTCCCATTGATAATTAGTGATTGAGTGACAAAATTTACAGTGTTGTGTTAAAGATTGATACTGTTAGAGGTAACATAACATTGCTTGCTGAGCTTGTAATAGGTTAATATTTTCTTTACTATTAATGGAACTTCCCTTGAGTATTGCTTTATAAATTTTGATATGTTCTTATTCTTAGCTGTTATATGTCGAAGGTGTGTGTAGGAGCTTAGCCTTGTCCCAACATGGGGACACTCGTACTTGCTAGCAAATTGGGCCAGAGCAGTGTTATAATTCATGCTTAAGATGTTGTACATGTTGCAGAGAGATCTGGCAACATCACAGGGACAGGGACGCGTGGGAACAGATGTGTATGAGCAGAGATCATTCAGACTGATAAGGATCAGAAATAAAATACTTAAAGTAAGTGTGCCTATGTTTCTGTGTATCACAAGGTTTTAAGTACTTTATAAATAGCTCATAAACATAAAGCAAACCTCTTAAAATAGTACACATGCTCCCTTATTTTTGTCCTTAATGATCTATTAGTTGAACCTATGTAGTCAATTTCAGACAAACATGATATCTAGTAATGGAATTTTACGTACAACTGGGACCTGTGTGCTGTCTATAAAGTTTTTCCATTTGTTAGTAAATGAAAGACTGACAGGTTTTGCTTATACACAAAATTTTTGTTTACCTCCCTAGCTATACCTTGTATACCCTGAGATTGTACACCAGGGTTGGTATGTACGATCTTGGGTTATATGTTGCTTATCTGTTGATGTCAGTATTTAGTTTTATATTTTTAGCTAATTTGGTGATGAGCCTTGCACTGTAGCCATGTTTTTGACTATGTTTTTAATAAAGTTTATCTCTTACACTGTATCTCTATTATGGGAGCAGTGGATGTGAGTATGATTAATAAGTGATTTAAAGATTACTGTTTTATATCTTATAGGGTCATTAGAGTTTGATATAATGAAAAAAGTTGGTGTTTGGGTTTACAATAAACCCATGTGCAGTGATCTTTTCATTGTATAGTTCAATTTCTAGATCCAAGTAATGGACTAGGCAGTTCTGTTCTAACTTAAGAGTTAAACCACATTTGTTGTTAAAAGCTTGTACTCCACACAATTAAGATATTTTCACTATATCTAGTGTATATTAATATATTAGGTAGAAATTTTCTTAGAATTTGATGTTCTAGTGAATGGATTAGTAGTTCACATAAGTCCCCACAAGTCTCCACATAGGGGCTAACCATAAGAACTTAGTTTTGTAAATATGTATGCTGGTTAAAAGTGAAGAGAGAGATGAAGTAAGTGTACTATATCAAAGATATGCTTATGGTATTTATGCAAATTATGTATACATTGCAATAGGAAATTTCTTAACATGCAAAAGCATAGTTTAAGCTTGATGGAGGGGTAAATTGACATGAAGTCCAGTACAATGAGGCACTCATCATCTGTTACTATAATAGTTTTTAACTTAGATATTAGACCAATTGGGTTGAATGCAATATAAAGATAACCTATTAGGTATTCTTCTAGCATATGATGTATTCCCTTTTTTAATAGAGTTGTAGGGGATTAATTTTATCTACAATAAAACGTGAGTGTCGGCCTGGATTTTAGCAAAAGCAAATTACCCTGGGCTGTTTAGCTAGGTTCATTTTTATTGACATGTTGACAAGTTATGTGTACTTTATTTATTTATTGCATTTGTTAATATTTTTAGGCATGGTGTCACTTGTTGTTTTGTTTAAATAATATAATTTTTGTAATAATATACTGTATCAAATAATATCAAATGTAATATGCATTTTTTCCTTATTATACTATCTTTGAAAATACAGTATATTCAAGTAGACATGGTATTTGTATGCAATTCCTCAAAATGTGCACATTCTGTAAAAAATGAATATTACTTAAGTAGTAATTGAAAATTCTTAAGTTTTACTATGAATGTGTTAAAAATGTACGAGCAAATATAAGAATATTATAATTTTCAAAAATGTGTTAACTTAGATTTATGATTAATGCAAGAGTTAAATCATCTATTATACTATAGCTAATGAATAATTTCTAATAATAATTACTTAATTTTATGTTTTATAGATGGATTTTTGAATACCTGGAATTTTGAAATTCCTTTATTGGATTAATCTCCATTTTATGATTGCAAATTTATCAAATGCTTGTACTGATTAATTAAATTTATTTATTTCTTTACAATCCATATTAGAGTTAAATTTATGACTCTTAATGTATGTTTGGAAATTTTTTCTTTATATTAAATATTTTGTGATATTCAGAAAAGAGAATCCCTTTTCTAATTAATTAAAAGCAATATTTTATTTGCAATATTTTCAACTAAATTTCAAACAGAAATTAATATGATACAAATGTAGAAATGGATAATAGAATTAAAACTTTTTTATTTAATAAAAAACATTTTTAATAAAAAGACACCAAGTTACTACTAAAATTTGATTTTATTAACCTGTAGTTGTATTTATTTTTGTTTTTAGTTCTGAAAGCCCTAAGAAAGTTGGCCTGACTATAACTGATTGTTCTTCCTTACATGGTTCGGCCAAAGCTCGAATTAGACGACAGAGACATCGACGTAGTAACAGTCAAAGTGGCTCAGGTAGTTATAATCATTTAATATCCTCAAACAAAGTGCCATCTCCAAGATGGAGTTCTAGTTGTGAAAGAAGAAGTTATGTTGATACAGAAACTCAGACTGAAAGTGTTGATATGCAGAGTGAAACAGATCCTATTAGTCCTTGTGGAACATTAAATTCCAGACAACATTCAGAATCAGTGCAAAATTATAATAAAGAAACTTCAAGCAATAGTGAACATGATATTCTTTGGAGGAGGAGTTTGGATGGATCACTACCAGATGTTGCAGCTTCATGTCAAAAGTGTAATTGTCAATTAGAACAAACTGAAAGAGATTCGAATATGAATCGCCAACAAAAAGTAATGACAAGCAATGATAGGGTAACAATTAAAATGAATAGAAATCGTTCAGAAAAGTTAACTTATCATAATTTTCAATTAAAAACTTTAAAAAGAGGAATAAGTACAGACAGTGATGAATCACCAACTCGTTTAACATTTCCAAACAGAAGGAATAATATAAATACTACCAGTAATATGGTATGTATAACATTTCTTAATTGAATCATTAGAAATGAATGTTAGAAATATATAATTGTATTCTTTATTTAGGATCCTCATTATACAACATCAGAAGAAGAAGGCGAAGTTGATGATAGCGACGATTATGTCTTAAGGAATTCTATGTAAGTTATTGTTAATTTTATTTAATATTTATTAATTCTATGTTTCAAACTTCATTTATCAATTTTAAACTTCCTGAAAAAATGCTTAAATAATTGATGTTTATGATTCACATCTATTATAAAAAAAATTAGGTTGTTATAATTTAGATTATAATTAAATATAGAATAGAAACAGAAATAGAAAAATTATAATATTACAGTAGAGTGCTGCAAACTCTACTTAATGTGGACTGAGGAAGTGATCAGTTACTGAAAATGATAAATTTTAAGGCATAGCAATGATACTAGTCTAAATAGTAGAATTTAGTGTATTATATGTGCAAATTCATGTATGTATTAACTATGTATCAATAGTGAATAAAGTGACATTTCAATAACCCAGCATCATCATGATCAATGCTATGCTGGGTTGTTAAATATGCCACCTTATTGGATAGTGGAGTTTCCAGTTTTTTTTTTTTTTTTCAATCCCCTAGACACAATTTTACATATCTTTGGATTTAAAACTGTACAAATCTGTCTTTTATGATTGTTTAACATGCCATTTTAATTTTTTCAGGCTGTTCCTACCTTTGTTTGGTTTGAAACAAGAACACTATTCTTAATTTGTGCTTTGTGCACTTTTATTGCATATAAATACAGATATAATCTAATTATCAAACTACATGAACAATAATATACTGTAGCTATTTCTGTGATAATTATTGTTTCCAATTGTGCTAAATATTTCTGCTTCTTATATGTATTTGTGCACTGATATCTTTGGAAAGTCTTTAAAAAAATCATGCATGAGCTAAGTGGTTTTACCTAGTGCAGCATTGTCTCATCTTGGCATTTGTTCTCTCTAAAAGGAGAACCCACACTCTTTTTCAAGAACTGCATGTTTTGAGCACTTTTATAATGAAAATCTTAACTCTGGACTTCTATTTCTTTATTTCTATACTTCTATATTTCTATTTCTATACTTTACTGTACTTCTATTTCTAGTTAAATTTTAATTTAAAAAATATTGGCTATTCACGTAGTGCTTGCAGTGGCATCTTCGACAAAAGGTTACATTTATTGCTAACATGTGGAATTGTTGCTATTATTGAGTATTGCCAATGAAGAACAATAACTTACTGATCCTAGTGTTAAGTTATAGAGATAAAAATTAGATTGTATTTTTTATTTTTTTGTTTGTTTCTTTTTGAACAATATGATGAATTTTATGGAATGTCGAGTTATCAAAAGTTGCGTTTCTGGGACTCTACTGTATAGAAAATATGTTAAAAAAACAAAACTAAATGATGTTAAAGATATTTTTCTTTTCTTTAGAATTTATTATGAACATGAAATATTTTAATAGAAAATTAATTAAATACAGATAAATAAAAACTATAATTTAGAATAAAGTATTCTAATTGATGATAAATTTTTTTTCCAATGGTCAGATGACCAAGATGGTTAGAGAATCAGCCTACTGCTCTCAGGGACCTGGAATCAAATCCAGGCAAACTACCTGGAAATTATTCATGGGTGGTCTGTCCAAGATATGTTGATCCTGTTCCTTATTACCTAGCTGCCATATTGTGGGCCTTGCCAAACGCATCATGGGCATGGAAAATAATATCCACAGGGCAGAGAGACAAAAATTTAAAAGGAAAAGGATAAATAAATACTTTATTAATAAAAATTATCTTTTACTTAAAATTTATTAATATAACAATGCAAGTTTTGAATGCTCTAAAAGTTCAATTATATTTTATTCTCAGAAAAATTTAAATGTCGTATAAAAGCTTCTATAATTAATTTAAATAATAAAATATTCAAAATCTTCTGAAGATTAAACTTAGAACTAGATTGATTTCAAAATGGTTTAAAAATTAAATCTGTTTTACTTCATTTTAAATAGAAACTTAAAAATTACTTAGAACTTTGTATATATTTAATGATGAATTATAAAACAACTTCTCACATAAACTAGATGCTGAATTATAATATAATATAAATTCATCTTCTTGTGCGTTGATGAATTATATTACTTTGATAATTTTAAAAATGTTATTATTATTTTTTTTACTGAAAATTCACTTTCTTTAGGCTCAATTATTTTGATTCTATTAACTGATTTATATTTATATTGATAACATAAATTTGTGATAAAAAATATCATGTCTGTCATTATCCCTTCACTTATTTCTGTATTACCTTATAGGAATTATCAATTTGTTATTATTTGAAAGATAAATCATTATTTTTAGCAGTTAGAAATAAGTTATAATTTTTATCTTTAATTATGTATTGCTTTACACAGGGTGAGCCATTTTAATGGATCCAATAGAATAACTCAAAAAATATACATGCTACAAAAAAGTAATTGAACTAAAAATGTTACGGTGAGAAGGCCATACCATAAGATGGGACTATTGGTGTAATCATAGATGGCATTACAATTGATGAAAATGGGATCAACTTTATTTTCTCCAATGGGAATCTCCATTTTTTATTACATATTTCTGATTCTACATCAATTATTTATTTATTTTCTAAAGATTGCTTTTTATTTTATGCATTTTTAGTGAAATAAATAGTTATTTAGGACTGCTATTTTTTTTTAATGTTGTTAGCATACAGTTAAATAAATAATGTATTATATTTTATGCAAATAAATTTTTAGATATAATTAAATATTTAAATTAAATTTATCAGTTTAGACATAAAATTTTCTAATTTATATTATATTATATTAATTTTGAATTTATTTTAATAACAGAAGGTTGTCTCATGTTCATCAGAGATGTAGTGGACAATCAATTTCTACATTAAGCTCTGAAGGAATTCTTTCAGAAGAAGAGGAAGGTAATACCAGTGAATATGGAAGTAGTCATCATACTCCAAATGATTTACTTTCAAGTTTGTCAAATCCAGATTTATCGCACAACTTGGAAAGTCAAGCAGATGTATCAAAAATGGGAATAAATGATCAGGCAAATTGTCATTCTTCAAATGAATTACGAGAAAATTTAGAAACAGATAAAAGTAGAAAGGTTTGTTACTTAAATTGATCAAAAGCTTTAGAATATACACACATCATATATATGTGTGCAAAACTTAAGGATGGACATTTGTATACATGAATAGAGAGAACTGTAGATGAATGCAGACAAATAAGGCAAGAACTGTATTACTCAATGTATAACACAGTAATACTCATAATAATACATAACTTGTAGGGTTTTACAAATCAAAGCAATAAAAGTAAGTCTTTAGTGAAAAAAAAAAGATATATATATATATATATATATCTTTTTTGCTAGGAGAGCTATATATATATATAGCTCTCCTAGCAATAAATATAAATATATATATATAGCTCTCCTAGTGCCATTCCTAAACCTCACAGCAGTTGGACATAGATGGAGAATGGGTGGGAAGTGCTTAACTAAACCCAGGCAGAGAGACCTGTGAGTAGAGAACATGTCTGCCTCATGCTATGTAGCACTCATAACATTGTGGCAAGCTGATCACCAAGTGACTTTTTCTAATTATCATCATTAGCAATTGTGTTAATCCTTAAGTTTTGGACATGTGTACTTCATATAGTTATAAGCATATATTTACATACTTTTTACTTAGAATATTGTGGAACATTGTATTATATTATTCAACAGTTATAGGTTAGTTCTGTTTTCATAAATTCCATTCGTTATGTAAACTATTTGATTTTCTTCTATGATTTGATAAGATTTGTCTTTAGTGGTTTTGCATTAGATACAATATAAAAGAGGATTCTATAAATTCTCAATAAAATTTTGGTAATTATGGAGTGCTAACATGTATCATAGTTCATAGAATATTATGAACTATTCAAATATCAGCCTTATCACTATATATAGTAACTTTATCATATTGAAATATGTTTTTTTGTCTAGATATCCACTGTACTGCATAAAGGATTCAAAGCACTGAGGTTAATTTGCTTTGTTTTATGCCATGCTAGATTTGGCCAGACATTAAACATCTGAGAAAAGAACTATTTGAATAGTAAGAGACAGTGTGTCACACTAAGTTTATTGCTAAATTATTTATTATTTCTGTTCAACCTAAGACTCTTCTCCAACTTCAATAAAATAGCCAAAATATGCTTTATTGGATAATCAATTTTTAATAAATATAAGTATAGGTCAATACATTCATTGGTGGTAAACAATGAGAAACATGAAAAACATGAAAATGAAAAACTGAACTATCATTACATAAGGAACACCTGCCTAATAGTCGGTTTGTCCACCTTTCTGCATGATCAGTTTGCAAATGCTAAGGCATGGACTATATCAGATGCTGAACATCCTCTACTCTTAACTGGACCCATGCCTGCTTGAACAGTTTTCAGTTGGTGCACATTTCATAGAGAAGTGGGCAACAATCTCACCACATGTTCCAGCATATTCCAAACATTCAATAGGGTTTCAGTCTAGTGAGTTTGGAGGCCAAGATAGTGTGTGGAATTTATTGTCATGTTCCTCCAACCATTTGTAAGCCTCACTCAGCGACACAATATGTTGTTATGTTGAAACATAGCATTGTTGTTAGAAAACATAATCTGGAGATTTGGGTGCAGAGGATCATCTAACAGGTCCTTGTATTGTTTACCATTCAAGGATTGTAGGATGATGACCAATGGCCCTAGACCTTGCCAAAAGAATGCACACCAGATTATGATATTGCCACCACCAATCAGCACAGCTGTTTTGGAAATACTAGCACCTGCCCCAGGCCTCAATGATCTGTCTGTGCTCAAAGTTACACCAGTTGCCATTTGCCCATGACTGGCAATTATTGCCTTATGCTATGTAAATGACCGGTCAGCATGTCACAACTGCAGCAAATTGTCACATGGCAACTATAGGACATACCTTTATCACTTTTAAGATGGTGTTGGTATGGTTTCCTAATGTAGTGATCATTCAGTGCCATCACTGACCATTTGCCATCACTTCTGTTACAGTTCTCATTGTTTAAGGTACTTCAGTTTAGTGATGGTCACAAAAACAAACAAGCCCTGTTGTCAAATTGAGTCGTGACTATACAGTGAGATTCAAATTGAGAAGCTTCAGTTATTGAATATCTTCATTGTGATCTTTTCATAAATTCACAAAAAGATAATCTTTACCATATTTAAGAAGTCTGGTTGTTACCCTTTATGTAAATTTTTGAAGTTAATTTTCTTAATCCTCAAATGCTACAAGTTCTAAAGGGTTTTTATATTTAAAATGATTTAGAATTTTTCGACACTCGAGGATGAAATGAAATGGTTCTGAAAAGATGAATGAAAAAGCTTCTTAAATAATATAAAAGTTGTTTTTTCTTGTTTTAAATCTTTTTAAAGAGTGGTACAAAGTTTTTCAATGATGAATTATTCTTCATGATTCACAAGAACTGATCTACCCCTCAAAATAAGTCTCCCTATAAAATTGTACAGTGGATGAAAAACTGTTTGAGTCACAACACTTGCTAAAACTGTTTAATTAATTTAATGCAAATTTTTCACTAAAAATCTACATTATCTACATATAATGACACTACTACTATAATCTACATTTTAATGACAATTTTAATGTGAAAATAAACCACCAATTTAATGTATGCATAATATAAAGGGAAATTATATTTAAGGAACTTTTTGCTCAAATAATTTAACCTGGTACAATGTGCATGATATAACTAGTAGCAGTGAATTTTGAATAGTTTTGTTGGTGTTTTGTAGAAACATAATAATATCAAGCATATTTGTTGTTTTCTCCACATCAGGAGAGTTTTTTTACATTGTTTATAAAATTGAAGTGCAAACAGTGGTATTGTCATACAAAACTAACATTGAATCCTACCACTTGATCCTGTTGACAGTACCTTGTCTTTCAAATACATCCAATTTTACTTCTTTTTAACTACTAAGTTGCAATAAAATAAAGAAATGGTATATATTCATGTATATTTGTTCACATAGATTAAAAAAAAATAGACATTTAATGTAAAAAGAAAGGCACTTACATTTATCTGCTCACAACCTGAGTTGTTCTACACCAAAAAAGCCTCTAGTTTGAGGCTAATGAAATCAGCTGCTCTTCTGTAGCTACTTTTCTCAGTTTATGAAACATACTTGTAGATAAAGACATAATTCTTATTTATCCAGCAACATACAGGCATTTGCCTTTTTTTTAATCCTCATCTCACTTCAGTATATAAAATTAGAAATATCATTCAACAAATTACACAAACTCACAATTTATGATGAAATTGATAAAAGTGATATGAAGTATATTATGAAGTTGTACTTGTGAGCCCTTGTCATGGCTCATTGGTGACTCATGTGACCATGTGACTTGTGAGTCACATGGTAATCTTATTGTGTGACTCATCATATTTTACATCATAAAATTGCAAGTCTAACCCAAAAATTGAGAAACTTTGTACTGCCCAAAGAGTCAAAGTATATCAATTAATAATATTTCATGCTTTTTTAAAAAATCCATGGATCAAAACAATTATGACATGTTATAATTGTTTTGCTACATGGATTTTGCCTGTTCTAATTCATAACACTGTTCTAATGGTGTAAGATTTTGTGATATCTGGTAAAGTTGTTAATATCACATGCTTTAGTCCATTTTATTATATATTCAGTATAAAATTAGTAATTTCAAGTATCACTGATTGTAATCCCAAGTTCCATATGATATCATCAATGCCATATGTGTTCTTTTGAATGTGCCATACACAGAGACATTTTTAGAATTTTGTCATCACTTCTCTTGGAGGAAGTGTAGGATAGAACATTAAATGTAATTTAAATTATCTATTATATTAAAAATGATTTTGAGAAATTATTTAGCTGTGGTAAAATCAATAAGAATTATTTTAAATAAAATTATTTTTTAAGAATTAAGTTAATATTATATATAATTGCTTTATTTTATATAAATATAATTTAATTTTTTAATATAATGTTTAATCTGTAAATCGTTTTATGATCATGTAAATATAATTTCACCTATAAAAACATTTGTTGCTGTAATCACATGCCTGCTTTGTATGAAGTTGCCTCTGGTCATACATCGTATGTGGCTTATCCAAATCAATATGTTGAAAAAGAAAGTGTTTATTTTATAACATCATCACTGCACTAACTGGGTAAACATAATAAAGACATTCACAAACATCAACACTAGTTAAAATTCCAAAAACTTTACTCATATAAACATTTTAATCCATTTAAAAAACACATATTTTGGGTAAATTACATTGAATGAACTGCAGAACTGAACCAAATTCATTAAATAGAATAGAATTTAAATAATTTACAGTAGCAGAAGCACTGCACATGTGCTGTAAAATAATCTCATATTTTTCATATCCCAGTTTAAATATGAGATTGTTTTTCAATGCATATGCACAGTTTCTGCTACTGGAAAAGTTTTTATTTGAATTCTATTCTATTTAATGAATTTTGTTTGTTTCTGTATTCAATGTATTTTGTTTGTTTCTGTATTCAATAATAATTGTTTTTAAAACATTTGTAGGAATAAAGTCTTTTGGGATTTTAACTGGTGTTGATGGTTGTGCATGTTTTTATTGTATTTATTTTTGTTATTTATAAGTATAAAAAGTACAAATTTAAATTATTTATACAGTTAATGCTGTACTTACTCTCATATAAGACGACATTGCATATAGGACAAAGTGTGACTTAAAGATCAAAATAAAGAAAATTAGATTTATTAATACAAATCTAATTTTTATTTCATGTATCACAAGTAAAACATCAAATGAACGTAAATTATCCCACAATTACTGTCATTTTAAACTTTTAAGGAAAATCTTGTAAAATTGACAACATAATTTGTTCATGTAAAGCTGGACAAGACAATCAGAAACCTTTTTCTGCCAATTCTTAACAGTTGAATCCAAGTGTCAAGCAAGTAGCGACCATTTGCAAAAATTGCCATTATGACCTAGTCTGAAGACCAGGTAGGCGTTTAACCACCTCTGTCGGTGTTTCCACTGGCAAATCTTTATTTTGTTTTCCCTGACAGGAAATAGAAAAATGAAAAAATCCACTCTCCGTCGATTACACTTACGTATGATTACACTTACACCGTACGATTACACTCCAAATTCTGATTTCCGAGTAATCATCTGTTTTCACGTGGGAATGGATTAACGTATATTGTGCTCCCGTGTGATTCTGGAATTCAATTCAAAAGCTTTGCTTTTCCTATTGCTATTCATCTTTACTCCTGACAATATACAAGAACGATTCAAATGACCTAGATAAAACACTTTTGTTTTAAAATACAAGAGAGTATGCATACGGTAAAAAATGCAAATACATGGTTTACAAAAATTATTTTCAAAAATGCAAAGAATCTTTCGTTTGCGCATATAGAATGATCTAAGAATTTGAAGCTGTGATAAATGAATAAAAACCTCATCTTATATGCAAATAAATACGATATATAATGGATATATACTCGTTGCCATACAAATTAGCGCACCAGAAGGAGTTGTTATATTGATTTGAAACTTGGTATGTAGATAAGGTTCAAGTGGATATGGATATGATTAGAGTTATAGCATGATGACTCATTGCATAATGCTAGCAGAGGCATTATGCAATGAGCCATTAAAGAGTATCCCTTGGCCTATAAAAAAGCATTCAAAGACATCCTATATGTAGTTTATCTGTTGCAGAGGGATGCTATATGACTAGAGATGACTTGTTGACTATGACTATGTTGCAATTAAAGACCATATGAATAACTAACTGAGTTTGAGAGGGAAAGGATCATTGGGTTGAGAGAAGCTGGATGATCATCTCACCAAAAAGCCTGCCACCTAGGCTGTTCTGACAAAACTGAGGTGTTGGGACCAGTGGTTGAGAGAGAGCTTGCACACACACACAATCTAGGAATTTGGCCTAGATTAAACTAGAGGGCTGCTTGCAACAACTGCGAACTGAGATGCTCTGCATATGGCATATGGCACCTGTATGCCTCCATGCCCACTCGTATGACATTGTATTAACACTAAAGGTGGCCCAACAGGGTTATAGACCCTCCTTTCATTTATAGTTTTTCTTGCAATAAATAATTATTTTTCTTTCATTTTGCAATTACTTACTTACATCACCATTACACTCACACATACAATTTTGTTTGATTCCGGCAACTCCTTCTTGGTGCACTGATTTTTACGGCAATGAGTGTATTCATATCATTTAATAATTTTACTTGATTTAATATGTTTATATGAAAATTTTTAATACAAATAAATAGAAATAAAACAATTCTATTTACAGTCGAACCCCCTATAAGATAGAGATACGTTCCATTCTCTAGGAATCCGCTTTCTTACGAATCCTTCCAATCACAACCCGACACGTGTCAAGTTTACGGACTACGGCTGTTTGAAAGATTTTCTTCCATAAAATTAATCGATTCTAGACTAATCCGACTCAACATTTCCAAAATACGTATATATTTTTTGGGAATAATCCGTATAAACTACGCTATAAACAAAAAATTGTAGGATTACTTACCGAGTGTCACCATTCGACATTGCCATTGCTCAACATTGTTTTCGTCGCGGAACAGCTCAGCAAAGAGCGGCCGATTTCTAACAACTTATTTTTCTGTGAAAACTTCGTAGAACTTCGGAGACATCATTAATATAAATAATTTTAATCGCCGTTGAATAAGAAATGTTTCTTTCACAAGAAATGTATAAAATTACAGTACTGTATTAGACTTACGGTACCTAATTTACATACTGACAGACGATAGTTAGCGTAAAAATCTCCGTAGCGTGGCGCCACGCTAGACGGCGGAAATTATATATTTAATTATAACAAAGTTACAATAAGTTAATATATAATTATATATACAGTACCTAATTTATATATAATTAATATATAATTATATGTACAGTACCTAATTTATATATAATTTATATAATACTGTCCAGACGATAGAAATCTCTCCGTAGCGTGGCGCTACGGACGGCGGGAAAGTAGTTCGGCTTCCCGATGACGTTTGAGGTGTTTATAGGGAACTTTTACTATTTTTTACGGATACCGGTAGCAATTTTTTCGTAGTTTTATAGGAATCGTAACTATAGGGACCGTAATTATAGGGGGGTCGACTGTATGAATAATTTTTACCTAACTTCTAAACATTTTTGGAAATTTTATTAAATAATACTTCTTTTCATGAATTTAGGAAGTTAGTGAAATTATAATGTCAATCAAGTCATTAAAATTGTTTTAAAGCTACTGATCAAAATAATATATATTATTTAAGTGGGATTCAGGAATATTGAATGCAGTGTCCAAAAATAATTTTCATGGGATACTCTGTTAAAAAAATGTATGTATGTGTTGGTGTCTATTTCATTTAATATCTCAGGATAGGGGTAATGATTAAGAAATGAAATTTGGTATGGTAGCTTGTGTATAAAGGGCATTGATGCTATTAAATTTTGGTGGTTAAAGGTCAAGGAGGTAAAGAGATACAGTGCGGTCACATGTCATATCTCAAGAGGGATTGGACTTAATGAAGATTTTACTTGTTATTAGCATTTATAATTTTTTATAAAAGTCATCTCTCCTCTCAAAATTAAGTTTTCTGTCATTTTATAATATTTGTAAAGTTTTTATATTATTAATTAATTACTACTAAAAACTGGTTAAGCTTAAATAAACTACCAACTCAAAAACTAAAATCTGGCTGAAATGGTAAGTCATATTAGCAAACATTTTCCTCTATATGAAATGGACATTATCAGGATTTTAACATTCTAATTCTGAACCACACAAGATGGAATGCTTTGATTTGATATACAGAGGCTTGTTTAGCGGTGGACTGGGTGCCTGAACAGTCTCATATACTGCATGAATATGATGAGACTGTTCAGGCATCCAGCCACCAATAAATGAGGCTCTGTATTTCAAATTGAAACATTCCATCATGTGAGGTTCAGAATTAGAATGTTAAAAGCCTGATAATATCCATTTAATATGGCAGAAAATGTTTGCTAATGTGAATTTTACCAATTCTGCTGGTTTTTGATTTTTGGGATAGTAATTTATATAAAAAGTTTTTTATAATAAAATGTCAAAAGCTGAGAAAGTTATGCGACTCATTGCTGGGTTTTTTCATATGACATTTATTTTTGACTCTTTGTTACTGTGTTTGGAACAAACAACAACAGATTTATCATTGAAATAATTTTAAAATGTATTTATTGATTAAATAAGAAACAATTTAAAGAGGCTGACATTAACAAAAATTCTTATTTAAAAATTTGATTACATTGTGAATGTGTTAGATATTAAAATGGATTTTTAAACTCATAAAAAGTAAGAAAAATTAAATTGAAAGAATAATTGATTATTTATTATTTATACAAATATATGATTAAAATTGAGATATTTTAAATTACAGAATGCACCTTCTTTACATCAGGATATTCAGAATTTTTCTCCAACATTATCGGCAATTTCTTCTTCTGGCGATAGTGACGACATCTCCAGTAAGACCGTGGCAACTACTCATTCACGTATTAATGGAAGTTCGGAAACTGCAGTCTGGTGATATCTACAAGTAAATACAGACAAAATTCTGTCTATCCCTGGTCACAAGTACAGACTTAATTTGAAATATGGTTGTGAACATTAAAGTTGTGAAATATGTTTATTAAATTAGCTTATTTAGAACATTTATTGAAAGTTTAATCTATAAATTGATATTAGGAGAGTATATTAGTTCTCACTAATTTATCATTATTTATGCTCATTGTTACAGTCAACATTCCATAATATTTCTCACTAGAAACTTTTTAAATATACAAGAAAATTTGAAAAATATATAAGAAATGACTCTGTGAGAACTTTTTTATTGATTTTATTTATTAGGTTAGAAAAATTAAATTCTGTTCAGTAGATTTTTTTTTGTTATTTACAATTATATATTATTATTTTAATTTATTTTATTTTGTAAACAAATTATTACCTAATGATGAATATATTTATATATCAGAAATGGCCAAGAGAATTACACATAAACCAAAAAAAAAATAATTAAAATCAGATATTATCTATTGATTAAAATTAATTAACTGGTACAGCAGATATTCAGTTATTTTCTCTTTATTTCCATATACATTTTGATCTTTCTATAATTCTACATATAGTTAAGTCAAATAATAATTCGAATATCATTTTGAATTGAGTCAAAAAGTTTTAATGAGCATAAATTCATTCCAGATTTCTATAAAAGTATAACTAATGAAACATTATGGCCTATTAAGATTGGAATGGTAATAATCAAAAATTTTTTATAAAAAGATTATACTTCAATAAATGAAAAAAGATTATTAAAAATCTTGAAAAATTCAATAAAAAAGTTTTTTAGATGGGGATTTATAAAATTTTTTACTCTAGACTTAATCATCAGAAGAAATGACTTTTATAGATTCTGTATTTACCACTTCATTTATGTTGGTCTCAAGTTACTATAGGCCTGTATCTAGGGCTCTAGGTTTTGTAATTCAATGCTCATGTTTAATGGACTGTTTTCCATACCGTTGTTTGTATAGAACAGCTATTAAAAACATTCTAAATTGATCATGCTAGAGATGGTACAAATCTTTTCAAAATTCACAAGTTTTTTCCCCCTCTGTTCAATTATTTTATTATTAAACATAATTTATTTCTTTTTTTCATCTCTCTAGTGAGGCATTTCAAAATAGCCAATACCTTAACATTTACAGCAAGATATAATATTAATAAGTGATGGTCAATTATATCATAATCTGCTAATTTTTTCTTGGTATTAGTACTGAATTGTTAGAGCATTAGTTTTTCTTAATATGCATTAAGTTAACAAATTTATAATTTTTTAAATTTATAAGCAATTTTTCCTAATTTGTTGTTGTTATAATTAAANCCAAAGGACATTCCGGAGAAGGCTTTCCAGAATGCCTTCCAGGCCTGGAAACACTGCCTTCACAAGTGTATCAACGCAGGAGGGTGATGTTTCGAAGATTTTTGACTAATTGTAAGAATATGTTCAATAAATGATTTTTTTATGAATTTGGTCGCATTACTTATGGAATGCACCCTGTATATATATAGCATTTTTCACATTTCGAGATTATGCATAATAACAGCTTAATCGTTTATTAACTCAAAGCATGAAATATTTATATAGCTGAGCATGTTAAAAATATTATGATAGTTTTCTGTATAGACAATTTTGCAAACTACACAAACATAAAAATTTCAGATATAGAGATTTATGCTAAATTTAATATATCAAGACTTTTGATTGAAATTGAATGTTTTTATCTAGATATCAAATGTATAATCTATATGTAATTTTTTTAAGTCTGTTGTCAAAGAACAAATTAATAACAAGAACTAAAGTTAATTTATTAACTTTATATTTTAAGTTTATTTAACTTTTTATAAATTAAAGTTTTACATGTAAAACTTTAACAAATAAATTAGATAATTTCACATTGTCTTCAGATTTTAACATAAATACAATTTATCAATTTATTATCAAACTAATATACAGTTATATACTATGTATGTTTCCCTGGTAATTAGATTCTAACCATTTTACCAAAAAATGATTTGATTATTTATATCTGGCTGATTTTAGTGAATTTGCTAATTTTGCACCAATTTTTCAGGAGTGGGATGGCATGCAGAAATTTCACCATCAGATCATCCTGTATCTCAGTATGAGTTTGATGTATTAATAGGTGCTGATGGAAAAAGAAATACATTATTAGGTAAATTTAATATATATATATATAATATATTTTAGTCTTAGATCATATGATTAGAATGTAAATAGATGTAGTTTAAAAATGCATCAAAAGTGTATATATGCTTTTGATGCATTTTTTATAATATACATAATTTTGATGCACATAAATACTATATACAGTTTAGCTGAAATTTTTAAATTTAGAAAATTATAGTATTAGAATTTTGTATAAGCATAATTTCTTCTCCTTTTCAAATTAATTAATATTTTAATTCTATTAAATAAATATTCTTAAATGGTAAGAAACACTTGACTATCAGATTAGTGATTAATTTTCATGAACATTTGAATAATAATTTGAAATGTATTTCATTCTTTCTGTTCTTTGGGTAGTTAGAATTACCAGACCCACACTGGGGTAGCTGATGGTTGGTGAGGGATGAGGCAAAATAGTGTGTGTGTGTATGTAGAAGTAGAAACAATTTGTTGTGTATTTTTTAAGATTCTTTGTTAGCCCAAAGAATCTTAAAAAATATTACTTTTTGCTTTCTACAAATTTAACAATTTCATTTAAATTGAATTTATTATAATTCTTTTGATGATTTCAGATATTATCAATTTGGTAAACTCAGATTTATTTACTATCAAAATTCTTTACCTACAATGATTGAAATTTGTTATATGGTGCTATATAATATCTCAATAGGGCATGGAAATTTCAACAATATTTATATCTATCAAACTACAAAAGTTGAGAAAATGTTAATTTTCTCATTCTAAAATTGATTTGTGTACAGATAATTTTTTAATATAATGTTTAATCTGTAAATCGTTTTATGATCATGTAAATATAATTTCACCTATAAAAACATTTGTTGCTGTAATCACATGCCTGCTTTGTATGAAGTTGCCTCTGGTCATACATCGTATGTGGCTTATCCAAATCAATATGTTGAAAAAGAAAGTGTTTATTTTATAACATCATCACTGCACTAACTGGGTAAACATAATAAAGACATTCACAAACATCAACACTAGTTAAAATTCCAAAAACTTTACTCATATAAACATTTTAATCCATTTAAAAAACACATATTTTGGGTAAATTACATTGAATGAACTGCAGAACTGAACCAAATTCATTAAATAGAATAGAATTTAAATAATTTACAGTAGCAGAAGCACTGCACATGTGCTGTAAAATAATCTCATATTTTTCATATCCCAGTTTAAATATGAGATTGTTTTTCAATGCATATGCACAGTTTCTGCTACTGGAAAAGTTTTTATTTGAATTCTATTCTATTTAATGAATTTTGTTTGTTTCTGTATTCAATGTATTTTGTTTGTTTCTGTATTCAATAATAATTGTTTTTAAAATGGATGAAAACATTTGTAGGAATAAAGTCTTTTGGGATTTTAACTGGTGTTGATGGTTGTGCATGTTTTTATTGTATTTATTTTTGTTATTTATAAGTATAAAAAGTACAAATTTAAATTATTTATACAGTTAATGCTGTACTTACTCTCATATAAGACGACATTGCATATAGGACAAAGTGTGACTTAAAGATCAAAATAAAGAAAATTAGATTTATTAATACAAATCTAATTTTTATTTCATGTATCACAAGTAAAACATCAAATGAACGTAAATTATCCCACAATTACTGTCATTTTAAACTTTTAAGGAAAATCTTGTAAAATTGACAACATAATTTGTTCATGTAAAGCTGGACAAGACAATCAGAAACCTTTTTCTGCCAATTCTTAACAGTTGAATCCAAGTGTCAAGCAAGTAGCGACCATTTGCAAAAATTGCCATTATGACCTAGTCTGAAGACCAGGTAGGCGTTTAACCACCTCTGTCGGTGTTTCCACTGGCAAATCTTTATTTTGTTTTCCCTGACAGGAAATAGAAAAATGAAAAAATCCACTCTCCGTCGATTACACTTACGTATGATTACACTTACACCGTACGATTACACTCCAAATTCTGATTTCCGAGTAATCATCTGTTTTCACGTGGGAATGGATTAACGTATATTGTGCTCCCGTGTGATTCTGGAATTCAATTCAAAAGCTTTGCTTTTCCTATTGCTATTCATCTTTACTCCTGACAATATACAAGAACGATTCAAATGACCTAGATAAAACACTTTTGTTTTAAAATACAAGAGAGTATGCATACGGTAAAAAATGCAAATACATGGTTTACAAAAATTATTTTCAAAAATGCAAAGAATCTTTCGTTTGCGCATATAGAATGATCTAAGAATTTGAAGCTGTGATAAATGAATAAAAACCTCATCTTATATGCAAATAAATACGATATATAATGGATATATACTCGTTGCCATACAAATTAGCGCACCAGAAGGAGTTGTTATATTGATTTGAAACTTGGTATGTAGATAAGGTTCAAGTGGATATGGATATGATTAGAGTTATAGCATGATGACTCATTGCATAATGCTAGCAGAGGCATTATGCAATGAGCCATTAAAGAGTATCCCTTGGCCTATAAAAAAGCATTCAAAGACATCCTATATGTAGTTTATCTGTTGCAGAGGGATGCTATATGACTAGAGATGACTTGTTGACTATGACTATGTTGCAATTAAAGACCATATGAATAACTAACTGAGTTTGAGAGGGAAAGGATCATTGGGTTGAGAGAAGCTGGATGATCATCTCACCAAAAAGCCTGCCACCTAGGCTGTTCTGACAAAACTGAGGTGTTGGGACCAGTGGTTGAGAGAGAGCTTGCACACACACACAATCTAGGAATTTGGCCTAGATTAAACTAGAGGGCTGCTTGCAACAACTGCGAACTGAGATGCTCTGCATATGGCATATGGCACCTGTATGCCTCCATGCCCACTCGTATGACATTGTATTCACACTAAAGGTGGCCCAACAGGGTTATAGACCCTCCTTTCATTTATAGTTTTTCTTGCAATAAATAATTATTTTTCTTTCATTTTGCAATTACTTACTTACATCACCATTACACTCACACATACAATTTTGTTTGATTCCGGCAACTCCTTCTTGGTGCACTGATTTTTACGGCAATGAGTGTATTCATATCATTTAATAATTTTACTTGATTTAATATGTTTATATGAAAATTTTTAATACAAATAAATAGAAATAAAACAATTCTATTTACAGTCGAACCCCCTATAAGATAGAGATACGTTCCATTCTCTAGGAATCCGCTTTCTTACGAATCCTTCCAATCACAACCCGACACGTGTCAAGTTTACGGACTACGGCTGTTTGAAAGATTTTCTTCCATAAAATTAATCGATTCTAGACTAATCCGACTCAACATTTCCAAAATACGTATATATTTTTTGGGAATAATCCGTATAAACTACGCTATAAACAAAAAATTGTAGGATTACTTACCGAGTGTCACCATTCGACATTGCCATTGCTCAACATTGTTTTCGTCGCGGAACAGCTCAGCAAAGAGCGGCCGATTTCTAACAACTTATTTTTCTGTGAAAACTTCGTAGAACTTCGGAGACATCATTAATATAAATAATTTTAATCGCCGTTGAATAAGAAATGTTTCTTTCACAAGAAATGTATAAAATTACAGTACTGTATTAGACTTACGGTACCTAATTTACATACTGACAGACGATAGTTAGCGTAAAAATCTCCGTAGCGTGGCGCCACGCTAGACGGCGGAAATTATATATTTAATTATAACAAAGTTACAATAAGTTAATATATAATTATATATACAGTACCTAATTTATATATAATTAATATATAATTATATGTACAGTACCTAATTTATATATAATTTATATAATACTGTCCAGACGATAGAAATCTCTCCGTAGCGTGGCGCTATGGACGGCGGGAAAGTAGTTCGGCTTCCCGATGACGTTTGAGGTGTTTATAGGGAACTTTTACTATTTTTTACGGATACCGGTAGCAATTTTTTCGTAGTTTTATAGGAATCGTAACTATAGGGACCGTAATTATAGGGGGGTCGACTGTATGAATAATTTTTACCTAACTTCTAAACATTTTTGGAAATTTTATTAAATAATACTTCTTTTCATGAATTTAGGAAGTTAGTGAAATTATAATGTCAATCAAGTCATTAAAATTGTTTTAAAGCTACTGATCAAAATAATATATATTATTTAAGTGGGATTCAGGAATATTGAATGCAGTGTCCAAAAATAATTTTCATGGGATACTCTGTTAAAAAAATGTATGTATGTGTTGGTGTCTATTTCATTTAATATCTCAGGATAGGGGTAATGATTAAGAAATGAAATTTGGTATGGTAGCTTGTGTATAAAGGGCATTGATGCTATTAAATTTTGGTGGTTAAAGGTCAAGGAGGTAAAGAGATACAGTGCGGTCACATGTCATATCTCAAGAGGGATTGGACTTAATGAAGATTTTACTTGTTATTAGCATTTATAATTTTTTATAAAAGTCATCTCTCCTCTCAAAATTAAGTTTTCTGTCATTTTATAATATTTGTAAAGTTTTTATATTATTAATTAATTACTACTAAAAACTGGTTAAGCTTAAATAAACTACCAACTCAAAAACTAAAATCTGGCTGAAATGGTAAGTCATATTAGCAAACATTTTCCTCTATATGAAATGGACATTATCAGGATTTTAACATTCTAATTCTGAACCACACAAGATGGAATGCTTTGATTTGATATACAGAGGCTTGTTTAGCGGTGGACTGGGTGCCTGAACAGTCTCATATACTGCATGAATATGATGAGACTGTTCAGGCATCCAGCCACCAATAAATGAGGCTCTGTATTTCAAATTGAAACATTCCATCATGTGAGGTTCAGAATTAGAATGTTAAAAGCCTGATAATATCCATTTAATATGGCAGAAAATGTTTGCTAATGTGAATTTTACCAATTCTGCTGGTTTTTGATTTTTGGGATAGTAATTTATATAAAAAGTTTTTTATAATAAAATGTCAAAAGCTGAGAAAGTTATGCGACTCATTGCTGGGTTTTTTCATATGACATTTATTTTTGACTCTTTGTTACTGTGTTTGGAACAAACAACAACAGATTTATCATTGAAATAATTTTAAAATGTATTTATTGATTAAATAAGAAACAATTTAAAGAGGCTGACATTAACAAAAATTCTTATTTAAAAATTTGATTACATTGTGAATGTGTTAGATATTAAAATGGATTTTTAAACTCATAAAAAGTAAGAAAAATTAAATTGAAAGAATAATTGATTATTTATTATTTATACAAATATATGATTAAAATTGAGATATTTTAAATTACAGAATGCACCTTCTTTACATCAGGATATTCAGAATTTTTCTCCAACATTATCGGCAATTTCTTCTTCTGGCGATAGTGACGACATCTCCAGTAAGACCGTGGCAACTACTCATTCACGTATTAATGGAAGTTCGGAAACTGCAGTCTGGTGATATCTACAAGTAAATACAGACAAAATTCTGTCTATCCCTGGTCACAAGTACAGACTTAATTTGAAATATGGTTGTGAACATTAAAGTTGTGAAATATGTTTATTAAATTAGCTTATTTAGAACATTTATTGAAAGTTTAATCTATAAATTGATATTAGGAGAGTATATTAGTTCTCACTAATTTATCATTATTTATGCTCATTGTTACAGTCAACATTCCATAATATTTCTCACTAGAAACTTTTTAAATATACAAGAAAATTTGAAAAATATATGTGAACATTAAAGTTGTGAAATATGTTTATTAAATTAGCTTATTTAGAACATTTATTGAAAGTTTAATCTATAAATTGATATTAGGAGAGTATATTAGTTCTCACTAATTTATCATTATTTATGCTCATTGTTACAGTCAACATTCCATAATATTTCTCACTAGAAACTTTTTAAATATACAAGAAAATTTGAAAAATATATAAGAAATGACTCTGTGAGAACTTTTTTATTGATTTTATTTATTAGGTTAGAAAAATTAAATTCTGTTCAGTAGATTTTTTTTTGTTATTTACAATTATATATTATTATTTTAATTTATTTTATTTTGTAAACAAATTATTACCTAATGATGAATATATTTATATATCAGAAATGGCCAAGAGAATTACACATAAACCAAAAAAAAAATAATTAAAATCAGATATTATCTATTGATTAAAATTAATTAACTGGTACAGCAGATATTCAGTTATTTTCTCTTTATTTCCATATACATTTTGATCTTTCTATAATTCTACATATAGTTAAGTCAAATAATAATTCGAATATCATTTTGAATTGAGTCAAAAAGTTTTAATGAGCATAAATTCATTCCAGATTTCTATAAAAGTATAACTAATGAAACATTATGGCCTATTAAGATTGGAATGGTAATAATCAAAAATTTTTTATAAAAAGATTATACTTCAATAAATGAAAAAAGATTATTAAAAATCTTGAAAAATTCAATAAAAAAGTTTTTTAGATGGGGATTTATAAAATTTTTTACTCTAGACTTAATCATCAGAAGAAATGACTTTTATAGATTCTGTATTTACCACTTCATTTATGTTGGTCTCAAGTTACTATAGGCCTGTATCTAGGGCTCTAGGTTTTGTAATTCAATGCTCATGTTTAATGGACTGTTTTCCATACCGTTGTTTGTATAGAACAGCTATTAAAAACATTCTAAATTGATCATGCTAGAGATGGTACAAATCTTTTCAAAATTCACAAGTTTTTTCCCCCTCTGTTCAATTATTTTATTATTAAACATAATTTATTTCTTTTTTTCATCTCTCTAGTGAGGCATTTCAAAATAGCCAATACCTTAACATTTACAGCAAGATATAATATTAATAAGTGATGGTCAATTATATCATAATCTGCTAATTTTTTCTTGGTATTAGTACTGAATTGTTAGAGCATTAGTTTTTCTTAATATGCATTAAGTTAACAAATTTATAATTTTTTAAATTTATAAGCAATTTTTCCTAATTTGTTGTTGTTATAATTAAAAATGAGAACTTAAACAATGATCATGTAAAATTATACTTTTCTTATCTCATGAAATATAGTTTAAAATTAAAAAAAATTATAACATTTTTGGAATTTTGAATCAAGTAAATAGAAAACTTCATATTGTAATTTATAATTAGCATTCAGAAAGAATTTGAATTATTTCAATAGCCATAGTGGAAAAAAAATTATAAAAGATACAATAATAAATAATTTTATATGTGTATAACTTACATTGTATTTGTATGATATATATATCTAAATTTATGATGATAAAAAGGAAATAAAAAAAGTTCAAAACTGAATTTCTACTGTTTGTGCTATTATATAATTACTTCAAAAAAGTTTATATACTTTAAGTGAGTTGTACTAAATAACTTCAATTAAGTATTGATTCTAAAACTGAGGTTTGGCTAAGTCTGATATATGTAAATATATTTAAAAATAATCATACCTAATATTTTTTGTATGATCTTGTGTATTACTGATGATGTCAGTATATACTGATACCAGTATTATCAATAGTACTATAATGATTTCAGTTTTAGAAAATAAATTTATATTATTTACATTTTATTAAAAAGAGATGTTTTGGCATATAAGATGCTTATAAAATTAAGAAAGAACCATTTAAAGAAATGAAATTTTTTAATGAAGTCTAACAATTGACATTTTTTCAAACTTTTAATACAAAGAATAATAATGTTCTATAACAATTATTTACTTTATTAAATATGCAAATCTATATTTAAAAAGTAAAATCATTTGTTTGAAAACAACTTTTATAACAAACTTTGTTTACATGATTTATTTTTGATTAAATGAACTTTTTTTGGAAAATATAACATATAGCTATGCTTAATTGGCTGCATTTTATTTTTCCAATTTATACAAAAGTAAAATAGTTTGTTAAATATATTTCTAAAATACAATAACTTAAACGTAGTTTTGATGTAGTTAGCATCTTACGTGCCAAAATTTAAGAGAGCTGTTTCGGAAAAATTATTTACATTATGATGTAATGAATTTTCTAAAATTTTCAAGTTAAATTATTGCAAACCAAAAAAGATTGTTACTGGACATCAAAATCTATATGAAAGAGAATGCCTTTAAATTTTTCAAAACTTCCTCAAATAAAAATAAATTCTAATAAACTATACTTTATCTTTAGATAATTTTTAAATTTAAAAAAAAAAAAAAATTGTAAAAATACTATGCAAACTATTCTGGTTCTTAAATATTAATCAGATAAATATAAATTTGAAAATTCTTAATTGATATGTAAAACATTGAGATTTTTGTAGTTACGTTTTCATATTTATAGTAACCGACATAAATTATTACTCCATCTTTTGTGGACCAAAATTTGTAGATTGTGATTTATTGGTTTAAAAAATAGTAAATAGATTAATAATCAGTGTAAAGAAAATTGTACAATTTATCATTGCTGTATATCATAACGATCATGGTTCATCTATCGGGTACTGAAAATGTAATAAGATTTGATCTTCCCCATAAAAAGACAGATTTGATGTTTGTTATCACGAATGATAAGTGCTACATTGGAAATTGTCACCAAAATTCGATGTTCTTTATAAACTATATGTAGGTCAGTGGTGACAATAGGGTATTTTTATAGCGTCGAGTCATACTGTACAGTTTATTGTAAATCGTGTCAAATTGTCCGTCAACTTTCTTCTGTTGATCACTTAAAAACAGTTTACTTGGGAAATAAAAGTTTGAAAGGTAGTTTGTTTAGATGTCATTTGATTTTATGAATATTTTAACACACAAATATTTAAATTTAACTTTAAATTTTTATTTTTAATAATTTCACTTTTAAATTTAGAACACACTCGACAAACACCAGTAATTATATCGGAAGATATTGTTAATTTAGAAAAAATAAAAAGTGAAATTGAAAAAATATATTGAAAAATGTGAAGGGTATTAAGTTAAAAAAACACTATGTAGTAAGTATTTTGCAATGGACTTAAGATATTTTAACTATATTTTTAAAAAATTAAAGAAAATAATAATTCTAATTGATTTACTTTTTTAATGATTTGAAGCATGCTAAAAATAATTGTTCTATGGAGCATTTAAATGTCAAAATTTCTTAACGTCGATTTACAAATTTTATGTGAAGAATGGATAGATTATCATTATTTTAGATTTATTAAACTTATATAGTTTCAATTAAAAATGAATATTAAATTTATATTTCAAAATATAAATGCTATGTATGCCAATATTAAAATTACATTTTATCTTTAAATTTTAGTGCTAGTAAAATCTTACAATTTAAATACAATTTTTTATTTATTTAATCTTTCACACTATGTATTATATGCGGTGCTTAATTATATCCTATTTAAAACAGACTGAAAAATGCTGTTCTCAAAAATTGAATTTTACTGAAATTCAAAAGGCAGATGTAAAAATTACACAATTTCTTGAAATAAATTACTTTTTCAGAATATGAAATCTCTGCAATAAAGACTGTTGTTCCTGAGATAAAAACAAATTCTAAATTATACTTAAACTTCATATAATTTTTAAATTAAAAAAAAAAAATTGTAAAAATACTACGCAGGACAAAATGTGAAGACATTGTTTCTTTCAATTCTGTGAATATATTTTATATAAAATCTTTTATTTATAGCTTATATAATCATTAACCATTTATTATTTTCAGAACTGTTATTATTATTAGTGAATTTAATTTTTAAGAATTGGATTCTGTCATTTTTAATGCAATATTTGAGTAATTATAATTTAACTGTAATGAACTATATTGTTTCCTAAATTTTTTCCTATACTTAAATTTTGTCTTAAGTTTGTTTTTCTATTATTTCCTAATATGATATTAGAATTTAGTAGTAGTAAAATATGAGTATATCCAATGATAGGAAGAATCATGAATTTTATACCAAATATACATTTAAATATCTTGTGATACAATTTAGTCTCAAAAAGGTTTAAACAGAATAAATTTTAATCTCAAAATTCAAGATATGATTATGATTAGAATAATAATAATATTCAATTATGTATTTATACAACAACTTTCCTTTTGTAAAGAGTATAGCCTATATACTTTTCTTTACTCTGCACCATAAAATTTAAAATTATTTTGGTTAATGGGAAATGCTGTTTGTGTTGTGACTTGATTTTTATCTCTTAGTAGACTTTCAGCACTTAGAATAAATTATATTTATTTCTTACATAATTTACAACAATTCAATAATTAAGAAACTTATCAAAAATTGTACTCTTTAAATAATATAGTTTTGTAAAAAAAATGTTTCTTGTATAATAGATGTAAAAGATATGAAATAATTCTTTATTAATTAANGCCAATGTAGAAGTGCTTGTTTGTTGTATTCGTTTTATTTAAATAAATAGATTTATTAAATAATATCAACAAATTCGATTTATTGTTATGAAATATCAAAGAAAATTGGGATCTATATTTATTATTTTGCAAGATTTAAACTTTATTCAAATTTACTGAATGAGAATTTTGCTGAGTTGTTCGGTTAAATTGCTTTTATACGAGTAAAAATATTTTAATTAGCGCAAAATGTAAAAGTGCAGAGCGAAGTATTGTTTTATAATTATGTTTATAAGATTCCATATTTTTTATAGTTTAAATTAATAAGTTATACTTTGAGAATGATAAGAATTTCGAAGTTTTTTCCTAAATATATATTTAAAAAAAACTCTCGTATAGTTAAAATTACGCGTTAAAGAATAACGTAACCGGGGTGTCTGGCCCCCTTACCGTTGTAAATAAATAAATTAAGAAAAAGACAAACAAGTAGGGTAACATATTTGAATGTTACAAACGCACTTATACGCGTGTATATACTATACAATGCCAAAGAATTTAGTCTACCCTTCATCCGAGGCTACTAATGGCAGTGAGTGGCACCTTCTAATTCGGCCCCTTAATATCAGTTCTAGTTACGCTACTGACTGCATTCTTGTCTTCTGATTTGTTTTCAATAAAGGAGCGAAGAAATCTATTTTATTTTAATTTACAGTTTAAAATTTTTGTCTAATAATTTAATCGTTAAGCGTTTAATGTTTATTAATTTAAACTGGAATTATATATAAAATATTTGTTTTCTATAAATGTACGCGCCTATAAAGACGGGTATTTTACATATAAACGTGGAAACGAAATAGCGACTCATCGTATCGTAAACAGCGTACGTGAATGGTGTTGGATTAACGGGATTCTCGTCTGTACAAGTGTTTTTCAATTTAAAAGATATAATTCGAAAAGAGATAGGAAATCGAAGGAGCTTTTATAAGTTAATGGAACGTTGATTTGTGTTTGTGATTGTTTGACCGTCACAAATAAAAAGATGGAGATGGGCTTTTAACCCGAACGAATTTTAATTATAACAGCTGTGATTTTTCGTCCGTAATGTCTAAATATTTCTGAAGTAAATCGTTAAAACGATTTAATTTCATAAAGCTATTCGAATTTTCAAGTTTGACAAATTACATAAAATCTAGGAAGTATTATTAAAATTGATATCTAATTACAAGCTATTAAGTGATAAAAATAAAATGAATGATTTCTGTTTTGAATATTTACAAAAGTAAGTGGTACTTCAAACTAAAGAGACTTAATCATACAGTTTTCATCAGTTGTATGATTGATCTACCGGGATTTCTCCGATAACCTTGAAATATACAAATGATATATACCGTACAGTACATTCCAATATATTTTAAAATAGGATTTGCTATTACCAAAATGGAAATAGGATACAAAATAGAAATCCTGTATATATAAAAAAATTGAGGGGAAAATATCGACGTAACGTAATTGATAGATCGTCCTATTACTTGATTTTCTAAAACGAAATTTTTATTATTTTTGTATTACGTATATTTTTAGCTTCAAGAAAGCTTTTTAGACCTAAAATAGCATGAATTTAATCAATGTTAATTGTAATAAAATGTAAACAAATTCATCGTTCTTGTTTTTTAATGTTTAATAGATTTGTATTCGTGTTAAAACATTAAAATAAACACATTTACAATAATATGTAAATGTTATTGTTATAATGAAAATAACAACAATGAGAAATTAGCGTACTTTGTAACCATAAAACAAATAATGAACTATGATAATAGAGTTAAAGTGTAATGTTAGTCATTAACTGTAACAATTACATTAAGTGTTTATTGAACCATCGCATTTAGTATTAATTAGAGTATCATGCATATTATATATGATAGGCAATTAACGAAATCATCGAGTGTCTAATATCATATGAAAAAACAATTAAGTTCAATTACAATAAACATACCTTTAACGGGCGATTTATAAGTGATATATCTCCCCAATATTTTTACCGGTAAACTGGCCCCCAAGATGCGTATTTTATTTTATACAGTCACAGAATATGATCTATGTTAGTATCATTTAAGTGCACGAACATAAATGCATACATCCCACTTGTGGCAAACACGTGTTAACACATCTGATGTTAAGCTGTGTATTACAAGTGCGTTTTATGTGGAGAATTTTGAATCGTCTCGTATAAAACTAGAATTATTACATTAATATTTTCTTTTAAAAAACAATTTAATAGATGCGGGAATATATTAGCTGTCATAAAACAATTTTTCGTTCAAAAAAACTCGTGATGAGATCGTATCGTTATGGATAACGTTAATGGCCTAAAAATGTCTTATTGAAAATCGCTTTGTTTTTACTGAAGTTTAAAATATGACATTTCGAAATAGGAATAATAAATTTTAAAAACCGTGAAAATTAAATTAAAATTCGAATTATTCAAATATTAAAGAAAGTAAAAACGCGTAAGGGATTTTACTTTTGTTTATATAAATAGACTATACGTCATCGCGCTTCGAAGTTTTAATATCACTTAAATCAGACTTATATGAAATATGCATCTGAAATAAGAATAACGATATAACTTAACATCAATAATATTATTTTTATATCTGATTTGCGTTAAGAATAAAAATAAAACGACGTTTTCTTCCGCTCTTTGAAATTTGTAATTTTTAACGCTCGTATTCTCTGCAATCTTTAGAAAATTTACATTAGAAAATAATGAATATTGTCAATCTATAAATTCACCTAATAAAATTCAATATTTTCATTAATATAACACGGAAATATGCGAAGGCACAAAATAGCTCTTAGAAGAAAATTTCTTTAATAAATGTTTGTTATCTTAATTTAAATAGACGAAACTCTTTCAGATTATGTATTATAAATTTAAATATAAAACAGTATAAAATAAAATAATACAATATTTCATACTATTTTACGCTTCCTACATTTTAAATATTTAATTTTACTTAAAAAAAAGTAAATTTCACACGATATATTTACTTTTTAATAACTTAGGTGAATTTTTTTGTTTTATAAATGATAAAAATCAACTAAAAAATAATAAAAATTGATTATTAAAGGAATGAATAATATGTTTGAATGATTTTACACTGTATAATGTCAAGCTTTTATGATAAACTTAGTTACAGAGAACTTACCGCATCCGTAGATTGTTTCCTTCTGTCCTTGGCATTCGCTAGATTCCAATCGACTACCCTATTTTGATATTGTAAGAAATTTTATAAATATTATCGAAGGAAGTTGATCCATCAAAATCAGTACTATGTCGATGTAATAATTTAACTTCTTCCTACCAGGATCTCTTTTTTTTCTTCATTTCCCAAGTGTTAATATATTGTAATTTGTAATCGATACGCATAAAAATTGGCAGTGCATTAAAGTTTCGAATAGTTTACAGAAGGAAAAAAATAATTTAGAATATTTTAAGGGTTTTATCGGTTATTTAAAAAATTTCTAGTGTATTTTAATTTATAGATAAAAATGTAATTGAATCGGTAAGTTATTAGAAATACACGGTGCTGCATTCTTAAAATCGGCAGAGAGTAGGCTGTATGTTTCTTTAATGATACTTATAGTATATGAATGCATTGGTTTGGTTATTTAAAATTTAAAAAATTATCATATATCGTATAACTAGTGGTAGTATAACCACTTGATGTACTATATTTATACGAAAAAAGCACAGAGTAAGCGGAGTGTATTAGCCTTATACTGTAGTCTGGTGATACGTTTATACGGCTAATATTACATAAATGATGAAAACAAATCTCCAAACTCAAATTTATAGTATACAAATGCTCGAAGTTTGGAAAAAATCTTGTATAATACTCATTATTTTAAATTTATTTAAGTCAATATTTGCTGCAAAATACCGATATTATCCGTATCAAAAATAAAGGTTTTGATGTTAATTAATTTTACTTATGATTTCTGAACTTTTAGTGAATTTTTTTAACTTAACTTATTACAAATAATGTAAACTTCTCGATAATAAATCACTAATTTTATAGAAAATTATATGACTTTCTGTTTATTTTCTGGAAAATTATAGAATATGCAAAAAATTTTAGATACCGGGAATATATCTGTGCAAAAGAGAAAATATTGAAAAGATAAATATAGAATTTAAAAAAGAAAAAACTCTTTGAAAAGTTATAACTTCATACGTTTAAATCATTCATAATAATATCGTATGTAACTTTTTCCATCATTTTGTCAGAACAAAAATAGAAATATCGAAGAAAATAGAAAATTAATAAGAACTATAAATCGATATTCGTGGAGGTAAAAATAAAATTTTGGAAGTGATTTTCATACAACATTTTAATGTTTAAGAATAATATATTATTATAATGAATATAGGCCTATTTAAGTAAAATGTATTATAATATTTCATAAATAAATAATAGAACCGGGATCGAAATCGAACAGAAAATGATTGATGAAAACAACAAGGAATTAATGAATAAAACTAGAAAGGATAATAAAAATTATGAAAGTATTGTAAATGTAGAATATAACATTATATTCCGGTTAATAACATTATTTTTCCAATCCCAAAAAAAAAAAAATTCAAAATCATCACTTTGTTACGATATTAAAAATTGCGTATGTACAGTACAATACTTGTACATATAGTCATTGCATTGTTTTATTATTAAATATATGTATATATGCATATTTACATAAGTAAATATCGGAAAGACAGTATCTGGGCATTTTAAAAGTCATTTCAAGGTAAGATTTACAGTTATAGTCACGTCCACTGATTACTGAAAACATAATTTCGAATATACTGCAAGCCCCTATTTCAGTAGTAATTAAAGAATAACACAACCAGTGGTAACTATTGATTTTGCAATTGAACTAAGTTTAGCATTATGTAAATTACACGTAAGGTGTTTAGTAAAGAAAAATTTGAAAGTAATTTGATAACTTTCATTTCTAAACTTTGAAAAATAAATGGTTTTGTAAGCTTCCGAGCAGTTACCGAAATATATTAACCATTAGAAATTAAATTTACCGTACAAAAATTCGCTGAAAAGCGCGTCAGAATAAAACAATCACATTGCAAATGATTACTAGAAGAGAATGGTGTATTTTTCACAAGCTACTTGTAATTATTACAAGTAAATAGTTGTAAACAAGGAAGCAATTGTAAATTCTTAAACTCATCGTTATTAGTGATTAATAAATTTTAATGTACAGTGTAAAAAATCCAACAACGAGTTGCTTAACTTTCTCGGCAGCATTTAAACCTGCATATGTGGCATTATCTGTTATGTTTTATTTAAAAACGTTTTATATAATTAATTATTATCAAATAGCAAAAAGCTCAATTTTCGGGATTGGGATGAATTTTATAAAAGAAATTGTAAATGCTAATAACGAATAAAATCGTCATTAAGTCCGATTCTACTCGTGAAATAACACACGACCCCTTTATCTTCCCACCCATCGATCTTTAACCACCAAAATTAAATATAATCAATTCCCCTAATACACAAACCTCTCCGCAAAATTTCAGACATTTTCGACAAAGAGCACGGTAGTTATTAAATTTCAAAGAGAGTAAATAAAATCGTACTCCGTACACATACACACTAACATTCGTACATACAGAAAAAACCCTCGAATATTTTTGCATTTCTCGATGTTTTAATTATTTTTCCGTAAAGAGTTAAATTTTATATCGTAATAATATATCATAGTGTGTGTAATTAGTAAACATAGTATTATATTAGAAGATATTACTTTTTATAATAATACATTATAGTAATTAAGTTATATACTTATTTTCGATTACTCCGTGTTACGTTGCCTCTTTGATTTCGTCCTCGAAGAAAATAACAATAGGAACAGGTTGACATTTAAAATTACCATTTGACTTCTCCTAAAACGTAGAGTGGATGACTTTCTTCCTTTACTTAAAAGCTTTCACTTTTATCTTTATTTTATTTTGTAGGAAAAGTAAATGAGTAACAGTCGAACTTAGTCATTTTGTCTTAATCATTGTTTATTAAAAATAGTACGGAAGAGAAATTATTACAATTTCCTTTTTTAAATAGCGATTTTTTTTCTCTGTAATAAAGTGAAATTATCACACGAAGTAGCTAATTTGGTGATTAATAGCTAATGAAATAATAATTAATATCAAATATGATGTATCGTGTTATTATAACAGTTCTTTAATGTTCAATTTTTTAAAATTGTAATTTATATTTTGTCTCAAAAACTGAAAACAGTAAACAAATTTTTGTTTTTGTGGCATCGGTGTTTACAGATCACGTGCCAAACTACTATTAAAAAAGTTCACTAATTTCTAAAATAAAAACATTGATAAAGAAAAATGAACATAAACATTAGGCTGTATCTTACTCGTTAGAATATGTGCTTTGTTCTACTACGTATCAGAATTTATATCTATAGATAATTTTCTATATAAGTTTATATATATATATCTTTAAATAACATATATTCATACTTACTCTACGAATGTAGATGCTGTGATAAGGACCGGAAACTAATCGGAACGGGTCGAAAAATCTCAGGAAGTTTTCTGAAGCGGCTTATCTCGAACATGTCGGCAGGAGTTGCTGTGGAAAGTTGAAAAATATCGCCACTATTTCGCCATTTCAAATTATTTATCACTACCAGTTTTACTATTAATTAATGCAGATGCCGGTAGCCTTATCAGTTGGCAGCTGGAAAGCAAAAGTAACACGTTAAACTGTCATTTACGAAGAGATAGTCAGACTTTTGGGTTTCCAATTCGAACGAAACTTGGTGAGAACGTAGCAATAAAACATAAACGTCTCCTTGTCAAAATAATAAGACCCACTTTTCAAGCGTTTCCAAAAAATGGCCTTTGAAAATTTATTGTTTAGCTTATAAGTCTTTGGAAATTTCATATTGAAGGCCGACAATATCCGAGTGAATTCAACGTTAGGCACTGAACTAGACAATGTAGGTTCGAACTTTCGAAATTTTAGTTTAGTTCTTTTTAACGTGTAACCTTATTATTTTATTTCACCGCATTATTATTACTATTATTATTCCTCGTATTTAAAGCTTATAAAACAAGCGATTAAAAATTGTGATGCCATTTCCTGTTTACGGAAAACGAGCCTCTGTAGATTTAACTCTTACGTATTTAAATAAAAGTCAAGCTGAATTTAAACATTTTCAGAAGGAAGTATATAANGTTAAATTATTGCAAACCAAAAAAGATTGTTACTGGACATCAAAATCTATATGAAAGAGAATGCCTTTAAATTTTTCAAAACTTCCTCAAATAAAAATAAATTCTAATAAACTATACTTTATCTTTAGATAATTTTTAAATTTAAAAAAAAAAAAAAATTGTAAAAATACTACGCAGGACAAAATGTGAAGACATTGTTTCTTTCAATTCTGTGAATATATTTTATATAAAATCTTTTATTTATAGCTTATATAATCATTAACCATTTATTATTTTCAGAACTGTTATTATTATTAGTGAATTTAATTTTTAAGAATTGGATTCTGTCATTTTTAATGCAATATTTGAGTAATTATAATTTAACTGTAATGAACTATATTGTTTCCTAAATTTTTTCCTATACTTAAATTTTGTCTTAAGTTTGTTTTTCTATTATTTCCTAATATGATATTAGAATTTAGTAGTAGTAAAATATGAGTATATCCAATGATAGGAAGAATCATGAATTTTATACCAAATATACATTTAAATATCTTGTGATACAATTTAGTCTCAAAAAGGTTTAAACAGAATAAATTTTAATCTCAAAATTCAAGATATGATTATGATTAGAATAATAATAATATTCAATTATGTATTTATACAACAACTTTCCTTTTGTAAAGAGTATAGCCTATATACTTTTCTTTACTCTGCACCATAAAATTTAAAATTATTTTGGTTAATGGGAAATGCTGTTTGTGTTGTGACTTGATTTTTATCTCTTAGTAGACTTTCAGCACTTAGAATAAATTATATTTATTTCTTACATAATTTACAACAATTCAATAATTAAGAAACTTATCAAAAATTGTACTCTTTAAATAATATAGTTTTGTAAAAAAAATGTTTCTTGTATAATAGATGTAAAAGATATGAAATAATTCTTTATTAATTAAAAAAAATTAATTTTTACTTAATAATAATGCGTTCTAAAATATACAGATATACGTTAAATAAAATAATGAATAATTATTTGTTGTTGTTTAAAAAATTAAAAGTTTCAATAATATTTTTAGAGATTGAAACATACTGTGTATGGAAAATATAACAGCCACCAGATGTATTTCCTGTTGTTGGTCTATGATACAGTGACAACAAGAAATAAAAGATATATTTTTAAGTTATATGATGAGGGACAAGGCTTCACATATTTGGGATAGACCATTCCAAAAAAATTCCGGGAGTTGTTTTGATAAGTTCTCCATAACCACAGTAGCAACCAGCAGTAGGGTGATTAGTGTCAGCTTATGGATTTTTAGCTGTATACATGCTAATCGTAACTGTGAATGCAACTAATATACTTGTAAATTTATATTTAGACTTATAGAGGAATACGGATTGACATTTTATATGTTGAACCGTGTGTAAATTTAACTGTTAAATCTCGGCTTTTAATGAGACTTAAACAAGAATTTCTAGTAAGAATTGCTTAATATAGATTTATTAATACAGTATATTCATTTAGAAATTTTTAAAGAAAACATTTCAAGTAAAAAATGTTTGACAGAAAATTTAAATTACTGTATTTTAGATAAATTAGTACTTAGTATATTTGCTGATTAAAGTTTCCCTCACATAAAGCTTAATGCAGTTATATTTTGAAACAGTTTCACAATGCTTTTAAATTGGGACAAAATAATCCAAGAAAAAGTAGATTGTATTTCAGAACAGAAATGTCAGTTTTCAATCAATCAAATATTCTAGAATAAACATTTATTTAAACAGTAAATTAATACTGTACTTCAATAGTTATAATTACTTTCAAATATTTTCAGTACAGTTTAGGATAAATATTAAAAATTCAGCAAGCATTATAAGCTAGTGAATATGTATTTTATACATAAAGAAGAATGATTTTTGATATATTTTTTAAAAAGATTTTGATCATATTTCAAATTAGTGTGTTTTTTTAAAGATTGTGAAAAGCATAGTACTTAGATGGATTGGTTCTGTAAAGTATCATCACAGCATTAAAATTCTAAATATTTTGTGTATTGCATTAGTTTGAAAGTAAGGAGTTTTATATAAAAACAAAACATATTTATTAACTTAACAATTTCATGTTTTTATACAAGTATATGAAAGAGTATATACATAAAATGTACATATTATGACTGGAAAAGTGTGTGTTTTTTTTTAATTATACAAGTCTCTCTGTGTTGTACAGACATCAAAATGTAGTTTGCACCACCAGAATTTTTTACGATATTCATATTCATGGAATAAAAATTTATTGTTAAATTTGAAATTTAATTATAAAAAAGTCATCCAGAGAAGGGAAGAAAATTTGGCACTATTGTAAAATCTGTTTGTCTTTGTTCATGTAATAGTGCAAAGTTTTCTTCCACAATGCATTAATTGTAGAAATGTCCATATCTGGATAGCCAAATAAACTAGGAAGACTGAGTTTATCGTCCTCTAGCCACTGAGTTATTTTTTGGTTAGTGATAGCTAATTTATAAGTCAGATCAATATGGTGAATATTCAGTTTTTGAGCTAATATCCCCGATACGTAGACATCATCCACCCAGAAATATGGAACACGGAAGGATTCTATATAAAGGCGAAAAACAACATCGGGTGACGTGACAATGGCCCATCCCGAGCAATACGGTGGATATTTTTGATTTCTATATTCTTTAAACGAAACTCTCCACTTGCTACGTTGGCTTCTCTTTGGATTTGGGGAAGGAATAACAAAACACATCATTAAATTTGGTGATGGAAAATATCCAAATGCTGCGTATAGGTAACTAATAAATTGAAATATGTCCACGTAAACGTCATCGTCAGTCTTTAAAATATATTTCACCTGACGGCAAAAATAAGTAACCCATTTAAGTCCCATCACGTGTTTATAAGTGAGATTGCGATAACTGTCCACGAAATTTCCCTGAACTAAATCACCAAAGAGTTGCTGTTCTCTAATTATGCTCTGTTGTAGTTGAAGATCGTTTACAGTACCAAGCATAAACACTAAACGGACAGATTTGCCAGCCACGGTACGATCTTTTCCCCACGTGGAGCGTATGGTCGCTCTTCTCTGAAAGTGAGTCGGAGAACTGTGCACAAATATAATAAGAAATAATTTAGGTTGATCATCGCATTTACGGCTGTTGAGCAAAAATTTAAATCCTTTGTAGTCTATTAACGTATCAAAATCCGTTGTAAGATTAATATAAGTTAAATTATAATTCTCGTAAGATTTTTTCCACCAATGTATGCTAGGAAGAGGCTTGGGTTGAGACGTCGGGTTAAACTGTTGTATGTACCATATACTGTTGATAATATAGACTATGATAAAAATAATTAAGATATGCCAAGAACTGAAGTGACGTTTTCTATCAGGTGGCTTCATTTCAAAATCTGTTAGAGGAAACACACACAAAGTTACTTAATTTAAAAAAAATAACGAATTTTTTTAAATGATGATAAAAAAATAATATATAGTTTGTAATAATACACTTACCGCGATTTTTAATTTTAAACCAGAATAAGATAATTAAATTCTTAAAAACATTACAAAAACTTTAAATTTTATAACCAAAAGTCAGGTTGTCGCGTACTTTTTAAATTAAGATTGAATATCCGAAAAAAATGTCACTAAGAGACGTATAATTATATTAAGGAAGAGTTTCCTTTAGTTCTATCTTTATTTTCCGCATATAGATCGACTCGTGTCTCTAACAAAATCTTGTACTAGACTTATCCACTTATTTTCACTTAAAGAACGGCATTTTCTTATATAAAATGATCAAATTTCCTTTTCTTCGACAACGAAACGAAGAAATGAGCCATCTTAATATCAACACCAGTAATAAATAAATAAACTATATAATTTAATATTTTTATTTATTAAATTTAATCACTATTACATAATTAGATACCTTAGTTAATTAGTAACGCGCTAAACGATCGTTAGAATTAAGTACGCTTAAAAGACGAATAGTAAAAGTTTGGCTAAACTGCTATTAGTTAGCCATCGACCGGCTTCCCCCATTTCCGATTTGGAATGGTTCCGGGTGGAAATTGTTATGGTAACCGGACTGGATGCTCCTCTAAATCTAGTTATCACTAAATTTATTTAAAATAAAATCGATATTTTTCTTCGACGTGACGTATAAATCACGTTTGTAGAGTAAAAGACGACACGCTTAAAACACGTCAATCGATAACAACAAAGAAGAGCCGAATGAAAGATGCGACTGCACAAAAATCTTAATTTTATTACTGACGAGAGGACGACGTAAATAATCCGGCGATTATTTAAACGCTCCGATCGATCGTCGTACTTTTCGATAAACTTGCGTAAAAATTCAAATTCCTACCTCTTCGGGCGCTACATTTGGACAAAGCTTCGCAAGTGGGTTACTATTCTTGTCTCTATGCTGCTGCATCACGTGCGCATGCTCACACGCTACTCGACGTCACCGTTTACCGCAAATATGGAAATTTTCGGGAGTAAAAATGTACGTAAGCGCGTGGAAAAAAGTGTTTAGTGTATAATTATTTAATATTTCATAATAAATAAAAGTGACATTTATTTATTTCGTAACTTATTAAAATAGATTCTATATAAACAACCACTCTGAAAATATTGTTTTGTGTTTTAACATGCGTTTTCGTTTCTATTATTAAAAATTATTTAACTTAAAATTTGCATTAATAATTCTAAATTTACGATTTATAAAAACTCGTCTTTAAGCTGAATTATTAAGCGCAACGTTTATTATCGTCGTCACATTGGTGCAAATTGTATCTTCCTCGGAGGATTCTGAGACGATGACATTTGAATAAATTGATAATTATAATCGGAACTGACGTTTGTCACAGTATAAACCGATGATATTTACGCGAATTTAATGTAGAAGTGCATCGATCAGTGCTTGTTTGTTGTATTCGTTTTATTTAAATAAATAGATTTATTAAATAATATCAACAAATTCGATTTATTGTTATGAAATATCAAAGAAAATTGGGATCCATATTTATTATTTTGCAAGATTTAAACTTTATTCAAATTTACTGAATGAGAATTTTGCTGAGTTGTTCGGTTAAATTGCTTTTATACGAGTAAAAATATTTTAATTAGCGCAAAATGTAAAAGTGCAGAGCGAAGTATTGTTTTATAATTATGTTTATAAGATTCCATATTTTTTATAGTTTAAATTAATAAGTTATACTTTGAGAATGATAAGAATTTCGAAGTTTTTTCCTAAATATATATTTAAAAAAAACTCTCGTATAGTTAAAATTACGCGTTAAAGAATAACGTAACCGGGGTGTCTGGCCCCCTTACCGTTGTAAATAAATAAATTAAGAAAAAGACAAACAAGTAGGGTAACATATTTGAATGTTACAAACGCACTTATACGCGTGTATATACTATACAATGCCAAAGAATTTAGTCTACCCTTCATCCGAGGCTACTAATGGCAGTGAGTGGCACCTTCTAATTCGGCCCCTTAATATCAGTTCTAGTTACGCTACTGACTGCATTCTTGTCTTCTGATTTGTTTTCAATAAAGGAGCGAAGAAATCTATTTTATTTTAATTTACAGTTTAAAATTTTTTATTAATTTTCTGAGTANCAAAATCTTGTACTAGACTTATCCACTTATTTTCACTTAAAGAACGGCATTTTCTTATATAAAATGATCAAATTTCCTTTTCTTCGACAACGAAACGAAGAAATGAGCCATCTTAATATCAACACCAGTAATAAATAAATAAACTATATAATTTAATATTTTTATTTATTAAATTTAATCACTATTACATAATTAGATACCTTAGTTAATTAGTAACGCGCTAAACGATCGTTAGAATTAAGTACGCTTAAAAGACGAATAGTAAAAGTTTGGCTAAACTGCTATTAGTTAGCCATCGACCGGCTTCCCCCATTTCCGATTTGGAATGGTTCCGGGTGGAAATTGTTATGGTAACCGGACTGGATGCTCCTCTAAATCTAGTTATCACTAAATTTATTTAAAATAAAATCGATATTTTTCTTCGACGTGACGTATAAATCACGTTTGTAGAGTAAAAGACGACACGCTTAAAACACGTCAATCGATAACAACAAAGAAGAGCCGAATGAAAGATGCGACTGCACAAAAATCTTAATTTTATTACTGACGAGAGGACGACGTAAATAATCCGGCGATTATTTAAACGCTCCGATCGATCGTCGTACTTTTCGATAAACTTGCGTAAAAATTCAAATTCCTACCTCTTCGGGCGCTACATTTGGACAAAGCTTCGCAAGTGGGTTACTATTCTTGTCTCTATGCTGCTGCATCACGTGCGCATGCTCACACGCTACTCGACGTCACCGTTTACCGCAAATATGGAAATTTTCGGGAGTAAAAATGTACGTAAGCGCGTGGAAAAAAGTGTTTAGTGTATAATTATTTAATATTTCATAATAAATAAAAGTGACATTTATTTATTTCGTAACTTATTAAAATAGATTCTATATAAACAACCACTCTGAAAATATTGTTTTGTGTTTTAACATGCGTTTTCGTTTCTATTATTAAAAATTATTTAACTTAAAATTTGCATTAATAATTCTAAATTTACGATTTATAAAAACTCGTCTTTAAGCTGAATTATTAAGCGCAACGTTTATTATCGTCGTCACATTGGTGCAAATTGTATCTTCCTCGGAGGATTCTGAGACGATGACATTTGAATAAATTGATAATTATAATCGGAACTGACGTTTGTCACAGTATAAACCGATGATATTTACGCGAATTTAATGTAGAAGTGCATCGATCAGTGCTTGTTTGTTGTATTCGTTTTATTTAAATAAATAGATTTATTAAATAATATCAACAAATTCGATTTATTGTTATGAAATATCAAAGAAAATTGGGATCCATATTTATTATTTTGCAAGATTTAAACTTTATTCAAATTTACTGAATGAGAATTTTGCTGAGTTGTTCGGTTAAATTGCTTTTATACGAGTAAAAATATTTTAATTAGCGCAAAATGTAAAAGTGCAGAGCGAAGTATTGTTTTATAATTATGTTTATAAGATTCCATATTTTTTATAGTTTAAATTAATAAGTTATACTTTGAGAATGATAAGAATTTCGAAGTTTTTTCCTAAATATATATTTAAAAAAAACTCTCGTATAGTTAAAATTACGCGTTAAAGAATAACGTAACCGGGGTGTCTGGCCCCCTTACCGTTGTAAATAAATAAATTAAGAAAAAGACAAACAAGTAGGGTAACATATTTGAATGTTACAAACGCACTTATACGCGTGTATATACTATACAATGCCAAAGAATTTAGTCTACCCTTCATCCGAGGCTACTAATGGCAGTGAGTGGCACCTTCTAATTCGGCCCCTTAATATCAGTTCTAGTTACGCTACTGACTGCATTCTTGTCTTCTGATTTGTTTTCAATAAAGGAGCGAAGAAATCTATTTTATTTTAATTTACAGTTTAAAATTTTTGTCTAATAATTTAATCGTTAAGCGTTTAATGTTTATTAATTTAAACTGGAATTATATATAAAATATTTGTTTTCTATAAATGTACGCGCCTATAAAGACGGGTATTTTACATATAAACGTGGAAACGAAATAGCGACTCATCGTATCGTAAACAGCGTACGTGAATGGTGTTGGATTAACGGGATTCTCGTCTGTACAAGTGTTTTTCAATTTAAAAGATATAATTCGAAAAGAGATAGGAAATCGAAGGAGCTTTTATAAGTTAATGGAACGTTGATTTGTGTTTGTGATTGTTTGACCGTCACAAATAAAAAGATGGAGATGGGCTTTTAACCCGAACGAATTTTAATTATAACAGCTGTGATTTTTCGTCCGTAATGTCTAAATATTTCTGAAGTAAATCGTTAAAACGATTTAATTTCATAAAGCTATTCGAATTTTCAAGTTTGACAAATTACATAAAATCTAGGAAGTATTATTAAAATTGATATCTAATTACAAGCTATTAAGTGATAAAAATAAAATGAATGATTTCTGTTTTGAATATTTACAAAAGTAAGTGGTACTTCAAACTAAAGAGACTTAATCATACAGTTTTCATCAGTTGTATGATTGATCTACCGGGATTTCTCCGATAACCTTGAAATATACAAATGATATATACCGTACAGTACATTCCAATATATTTTAAAATAGGATTTGCTATTACCAAAATGGAAATAGGATACAAAATAGAAATCCTGTATATATAAAAAAATTGAGGGGAAAATATCGACGTAACGTAATTGATAGATCGTCCTATTACTTGATTTTCTAAAACGAAATTTTTATTATTTTTGTATTACGTATATTTTTAGCTTCAAGAAAGCTTTTTAGACCTAAAATAGCATGAATTTAATCAATGTTAATTGTAATAAAATGTAAACAAATTCATCGTTCTTGTTTTTTAATGTTTAATAGATTTGTATTCGTGTTAAAACATTAAAATAAACACATTTACAATAATATGTAAATGTTATTGTTATAATGAAAATAACAACAATGAGAAATTAGCGTACTTTGTAACCATAAAACAAATAATGAACTATGATAATAGAGTTAAAGTGTAATGTTAGTCATTAACTGTAACAATTACATTAAGTGTTTATTGAACCATCGCATTTAGTATTAATTAGAGTATCATGCATATTATATATGATAGGCAATTAACGAAATCATCGAGTGTCTAATATCATATGAAAAAACAATTAAGTTCAATTACAATAAACATACCTTTAACGGGCGATTTATAAGTGATATATCTCCCCAATATTTTTACCGGTAAACTGGCCCCCAAGATGCGTATTTTATTTTATACAGTCACAGAATATGATCTATGTTAGTATCATTTAAGTGCACGAACATAAATGCATACATCCCACTTGTGGCAAACACGTGTTAACACATCTGATGTTAAGCTGTGTATTACAAGTGCGTTTTATGTGGAGAATTTTGAATCGTCTCGTATAAAACTAGAATTATTACATTAATATTTTCTTTTAAAAAACAATTTAATAGATGCGGGAATATATTAGCTGTCATAAAACAATTTTTCGTTCAAAAAAACTCGTGATGAGATCGTATCGTTATGGATAACGTTAATGGCCTAAAAATGTCTTATTGAAAATCGCTTTGTTTTTACTGAAGTTTAAAATATGACATTTCGAAATAGGAATAATAAAGTTTAAAAACCGTGAAAATTAAATTAAAATTCGAATTATTCAAATATTAAAGAAAGTAAAAACGCGTAAGGGATTTTACTTTTGTTTATATAAATAGACTATACGTCATCGCGCTTCGAAGTTTTAATATCACTTAAATCAGACTTATATGAAATATGCATCTGAAATAAGAATAACGATATAACTTAACATCAATAATATTATTTATGTCATTGCGATTGTTTCTGCTTTGTTTCGGGTAATCTGAAAAAAAAATTTGTGGCCATTGCCTCTATTACTAACAATTTAATCTTTGTAACGAATTGTTTTGTCTATCTAATTGTTTTGTATTTATTTAACTAATGCTTAGTAATAGAATATTTCGATTTGATTCGGTTTGAAAATGTGTCTAGAGTCCATTGCAGCGTGTTTAAGGAAGGTGGCTCTATAAACATAGAGCCTTAAAAATTAGCCTTAAAAATCTTTATTTATATATTTTATTCCAATTAATTGTCCATTACATAATTGACTTTTATTCACAATATCGATATACAGAAGTAAGTCGATGTTACTATATACAATAGAATCTCCTTATGTGACTCTTACGTCGGAGGTGCCCAAGTTAGGATCGACACCACTCCGCCTTCAGATGCACGGAATCTTCCGGATAAATAACGCACTCCACTACTCATTTAGCCATAAAACAATAAATATTTATTTTTCGAGCAAATAAAAATTTACAAAGAAAATAGAAATAGAGGTAAAGTCTTTATGCGCGCCTTTACGAGAGGTTTACAACCACGTACGCCAGTCGATAAATACCTGAATCTGTGATACTCTCTCTGGTCGGCTTGGACGACGTAAAGAGAAGGCGTGAATCCAAAAGTTCGTAATGATAATATCCTTCACGGGTTTCAATCGAATGCTCGTTAGTTCGGAGCGGCTAAGGCTGGGTGGAAATGGCGGGAACTAGAGAAGATCGGCGGTAAAGCACGGTGGGGGTAAGTACACACTTCAAAAATGGGAGGAGAAAGTTTGAAGTGTGAAGGGGTGACATTTCCTCTTTCTTTTTATTCGGAGTCCTTCTCCTGCTATTGTGATGCCAAAATTTGGTAAGTGGTGTAGGGAGCTGGCAGCTAGTCCGATTTCCGATTTTTAGTGAGAATTCCTTCTGTGAGTAGTTTTTATCGGAACATGTGTCCTTTACACTTTTTCTTCAAGAAATTGAATTTAATTAAAATATATATATATACTATTTACTCCCACTTTGAAAAAAACATTTAATTAGAAGCCTTTTAACAAATAAGCAGCTTCCTGAAATGAAAAATCATCGAATAAACCTGCATGCATCATCTAATATACTTTAAGTTACTATTTATTAAAAGTTTTATCTCTCGTTTATCGACTTTAATTTTAAAAATGTTGTTCATAAAATCTACTCTCCTGTTAATAAAGTATCCATTTTGTTAAAGATAATCCATTTTTAAATAGTTTTTTAACGTTTGCAAAGCGTATAATTTTGTTACCTTCGAGCCTCGGCTACGAGATTTTTTCTTCATATTATCATTAGTACAGGTACATTAAAAAAGTGAGCACGTATGATTTAAAAAATAACATTATAAATTATTGAATAAGTTTAATAATATTAAAGTATAATGTATGATAGATTGTAAAATAGCAAGTAAGTTTGTAAACGATGAAAATGTATTAATAATTTATACAAAAAATTTATCGATATGTTTGATTATAAACATAAATACCAGATAAAAGTGGACAGACGTTTATTTCGTAAGAAATTATAAAATTATGCAAGAAATATTGGAAAATACCTGATAAAACTAGGATACATTATAAGCTATTGTAATTTATTGAAAATGTAACAGATCACATTAAAAAATAAAGTAATAAGAATCAATGCATGACTTGTTGATTGTTTAATTATCAAATTATAATTTATATTTGAAAACGCTCGTATTTAACTCATATCTAAAATATTGTTGAATGATATTAAGTGTCTTACAAAGAAAAAAGTGATGCATTTGAAAAATAATTGTGAAGAAAGATATTATTAATACATCGCGCTTTACAAAAACTGATTATTTTACATAGTGTTATTTTGCACTAAATTATTAACTTGTTAAATATTATATTATATTATTTATATTTAATTGATAAACAAACTAAAAATTATACGTTGTAACAAAAAAGTAATAACGATAAAAAATTACAAAATCGTAAAAGAATGATAACAACAACCATAAGGTTTATAGCCAGTATTTTGGCTAAATAATTAGATTAATGGATGAATAATAGACATTGAAGTTGGTGAAAAAGTGTGTGACAATTTTTACACTAATGCAGCAGTGCAACCAGGGCCACAAGTGGATGTGTAGGGTGTGCACCGCATGGGAGCGCCAAGACATTCCTAATTAAATGCCTGGTTTAAATTATGAAATAATAAAACATAGAACAAACATTTATATTAAAAAAGCAAAATTGCGAGTTCTAACGATCCAAGTATATTATTTATATGATTGATATTTATCAACATATATAAGTATTTCATGATGAAGCGTGTCACGAAAATGAGTTTTTCGTCTAGAGAGGAATAAACTTGTACGGAATAATATATAAAAAGTTGCCAGATATTCATATCATCCACACACAACTCAAAAGAGTTTCGAAAGTAATAAAAAAATAGAATTCACGATACAGCCTATTTGCACTAGGCCTAATTCGTAAGGAGCTGAAATATATACAAAAATTTTAAACTTTATTCATTTAACACAATAATTTGTATCCAATTGATGAGTATAAACTGTGTAAATCCACGATTTCTCAATAATATTTTATGATAATTTTATGATAAGCATTGAAAATGATCATTTCTTCTACATGTTTCATATTATTTCATATTAATTTAACTAAAAGTATGAAGAAAATTTTAATACAAAATCGAAAAGTTAATTTATTAATTTCAAACAATTTTTTTATTGTTCAGAAATTTAACGAAATATATCGGGTCGAAAAATCTNATTTTCTTTGTTATTGTAAATAAATTTAATATCGAAAGCAGAAAAAAATATTTAAATTTATATTATATTATATTATTTATATTTAATTGATAAACAAACTAAAAATTATACGTTGTAACAAAAAAGTAATAACGATAAAAAATTACAAAATCGTAAAAGAATGATAACAACAACCATAAGGTTTATAGCCAGTATTTTGGCTAAATAATTAGATTAATGGATGAATAATAGACATTGAAGTTGGTGAAAAAGTGTGTGACAATTTTTACACTAATGCAGCAGTGCAACCAGGGCCACAAGTGGATGTGTAGGGTGTGCACCGCATGGGAGCGCCAAGACATTCCTAATTAAATGCCTGGTTTAAATTATGAAATAATAAAACATAGAACAAACATTTATATTAAAAAAGCAAAATTGCGAGTTCTAACGATCCAAGTATATTATTTATATGATTGATATTTATCAACATATATAAGTATTTCATGATGAAGCGTGTCACGAAAATGAGTTTTTCGTCTAGAGAGGAATAAACTTGTACGGAATAATATATAAAAAGTTGCCAGATATTCATATCATCCACACACAACTCAAAAGAGTTTCGAAAGTAATAAAAAAATAGAATTCACGATACAGCCTATTTGCACTAGGCCTAATTCGTAAGGAGCTGAAATATATACAAAAATTTTAAACTTTATTCATTTAACACAATAATTTGTATCCAATTGATGAGTATAAACTGTGTAAATCCACGATTTCTCAATAATATTTTATGATAAGCATTCAAAATGATCATTTCTTCTACGTGTTTCATATTATTTCATATTAATTTAACTAAAAGTATGAAAAAAATTTTAATACAAAATCGAAAAGTTAATTTATTAATTTCAAACAATTTTTTTAATTATTTAGAAATTTAACGAAAATATATGTAACTAGCAGGTAGGCCCGGTGTTGCTCGGGCAAAAGTAAAGATTAAGATTAATACGTTATAGTCAACCTTACCCGTTTTCACAGAATGCAAGAATTGGGTCCCCCTGTTTCCGGACTAATTAGAGAATTTTTAGATGGGTCTAAAAATATGTTCGATTTCCCACAAAAACGAAAAAAACTGCATCTGCGTCTTGCACGTCGCTTTCTCTTAACACTTCCATTGTTAAAACTTTCATTGTTGACACTTCCATTCTTAATACTTCCATTGTTGATATTTTCATTGCTACTTAACACTTCCATTGTCGAAACCTTAATCTTGTCTCTCTCTCCCCCGGGGGGGATTTCGAAAAATCCCTTCTTAGTGTGCGTTTTTGTGACGTATCCTAACTGTGTACCAAATTTCAACTTTCAACTCCTAACCGTTTGGGCTCTGCTCTTATCATCATTATTATTATTATTATCAACCCGTCTCGATTATATATTAGATTTGTTAATAGCATAAAACATTTTGGCATAATTGGTTTCATTTACTTATTAACTAAGTAGTAATACTAACATAAAAATTATTTTTCGATTTAGTTCACGAACGTCTACTTTGATGACAGAATTTCTTATAACAATATATTATTGCTTGAATTAAAAGTTACAGTCTCTAATAATCCGTATTAACAGCCCAATCTGAGAAGATTGTATAATTGAATATGAATTTTCCCCAACTTACAACCATCATCAATTCTATCATCAAGCATATTAATGCCACAATAATTCCTGGCTTTGCCTAAATAAAAAGAAGCTATCTATAACATTAAATTCGAATGATTGATTCATAAATTCTACATGGCACGTTCAAAATGTTTGCGGAAAAGATTTTTATTGTCTTTTTTATTGATTCTATATATATTCAGACTACATTGCCCTTAAATGTATGTTCCTGCATACTTTATCCAGAGGTCATACAGTTTTTGAAAACGTCCTGTAACCCGTCATTCGAGACTAGTTGATATATGCATTTTTCGTAGCGGCGATCATATCATTTGAGTTGACGAATTTTCGGCTTTCCATGTGAGTTTTTATGCAGGAAAAAAGCTGGAAATCATGTGGAACAAAGTCCGATGAGTACGGGGCATGTATAAAGACACGATGGAATGCTTACTCAAGTATCTTCTGTACAAGTTGAGATCGATGAACTTGAGTTATCACGTTGCTGTACCCAGTTTTGCAAAGCTCAAAGTTAAGACTTTTTTACCTGAATTGTACGTCTAAATTTTTTGATAAATACGTGAGGCAATCAAGCAAAGACATCAACTTTCGGCTTGGTGAAACTGGGTGCTGTAACACGATAACTCAAGCTCATCGATCTCAACTTATATAGAAGATATTTGAGTAAACATTTCATCAAAGTCCTTCCACCTGTCCCATATTCACCAGACCTTTGTTTCATGTGATTTCCACTTCTCTACCAGCAAGAAAACACGCATGAAAGACCAAAAATTCGTCAACGCAGATGAAGTGATTTAATCTACAAAAAATGCACTTCAGATGGTCGCGAATGAGGAGTTCCGGGCGTTTTCGAAAATCTATACGACCGCTGGATGAATTATGTTGCTGCAAAAGATGAATACTTTAAGGATAAAGTATAAATATACAGGATGTCCCGTCAAGACCACATAAACTCTGCAGATCGAGAAATCTTCGCTCGAAGTACATAAAAAAATGACCTAAGAACTCTACGACCCACAGTTTTCGAGAAAAATGAGAACGAAAAAGTATTACATTATATTCGGTGCACGAAACATCAGCTTTCCCGATAATAACCGGATTTTATTCAAACTCCGAGCTCTGTCGTTCTGCAGGTCATATGCGGTCTTGATGAGACAACTTGTATGTAAAGTAACTAAAAGGCCATAAAGGCCATAAAAATCTTTTTCGCGAACTTTTCGAACGTACCACGTATATTATGACTAGACAGCGGACGTACTGTACGTGGTATAGGCCCTCAAAAGTGGCGTTTTAGGCGCTTAAAATAAAGCTTTTAAATTGCGCTTTATAAACAAAAAATAGGCGGTCAAAATTTGCACAATGAACAATTAACCTACTTATTAGAACAATGAATTTTTTTATTTAACATATGTATTCCAAACAAAAATGCACGTATTCAGAATGATGCAAACACAAAAGTAAACAAACAATTATCTTTGCAATTTTTATTCGCTGTTTCCCATAGTTAGCTTCATAATATATTACTGTACAAGCACTTTTTCCAAATTTTTAATAGAAAAGTTGCAACATTTGTCACTGAGAATTAATTTATATGCAGAGAAAGAGTATATTTTAACCTTGGAAGAAGATGAACTGGGAATTCACTTTCAGTTTTGCTCTTCTTTCCTGCCAAAATATCAACCACAACAAACAAGCACTTTAATCCGAATCTCTTTTGAAGCACTGCTTTCAACTCTTTCTTCACTTTTTTGCAGCAGTGCCTGGTGCATCACAAAGTTTCTGCTTTGCTCTGTTGTGGAGATCAATTTGTTCATATATAGGTTCCCACTACTCTCAAGAGCAGTAATAGTATCTGCAATGAATGTGAAATAACACTTGATGTACTGTACATCAACTTGTTCTGAACATAAATGTCATTCAAAATTTTCTTTGTTTTAGTTACACAAACTGCATTGTTCGCTAAAGTGGCCAGAAGTTTTTTGATATCGAAGAAAAATTCACTGTAGTAGTTAGTAGAAAATCTTAGCCATGAATATGCTAAGGGAAAAATAGGCATTTGCCTAAAATCCGCTGTCTAAACATGAGAAATAAAGAATATCATTAGATAAGTTAATAAGATTAATAAATAAAGCATATCGTTGGATATGCTTTATTTCTCATTTAAAATAAATACTTTAAATAAAAGTATTTATTTTAAAATATTTGATATAGTTTTAATTTTATTACTATAAAATTGCATCAGGGGGTGTAATTTATTTCCGTTATAAATATAAGTAATGAATAATAATAAAAAAAATAAATCTGTCTGATTGCATTTTCAGGAAAAAAATGAAACTTAAGCAGTTTAATTTAAGAATTAAAGTAAATCTTTGCGGAAAATGAAACGAAATATTAATAAAAACTTTTTAAAAACATGAAAACAGACTAAACTTTGTTTTAGGCAAAAATAGGCAGAAACATAAAAATAAGCATTTTTAGGCATTATAAAATACCATTATTTCGGTCTAAATGTTCATGAAAAGTGTTCATACAAAATCTTAGTCATGTATATGCCAAGGAAAAAATAAGCATTTGCCTAAAATCCGCTGTCTAGTGATAACACAAAGACTTAAAGACTGCAATAATTGAGAAATGGGAGGAACTCCCATTTTCCATTCAAAAGTTCCCCAGAGTTCAAAAATAATTTTATTAGTTCTTATTAGCTCATTTAAAAAGTGAGGGCCAACACAGAAATCTTAAATGTGTACATCGCAAAGATCTGAATAGTAGTATATTATATTCAAGGATCGTTATGGACATTACTGTATTTATTTATATAATCTTATATAAATTTTAAATTATCAATTTTTAAGTGCAATAATGCAAATTATATAGGGTTCATTGTAAAGTCCTTATACACTAACATGTGAGAGCGACGCTTAACATACAATACGTAGTAATGAATGCAACACAAAAACAGGAAAATGAGAAATACACGCGTTATAATGAAACACGGGAAATGAATGGTAAATACACATTTTACTGTGTTCGATGAGCACAATCGCATTTTACGCTTTCTGTTCATGCTATTCGTGTACATAAGGAATCTTTTGTATTAAATCACTCGTCAACGACTTTGTAATTGACTTATTTTGCGTATCGCGCATCGTTTTCGAGGTAGTAATAGCACGAACTTCGGGGATTTAACTTCAATGGGCGTTAAAACTATTTCATCTTGTAGAGCATACTGTAGTCACTTTTATAACTGTAGTGTACAGTACGTCATATTCATAACTAGCTATCTGCGTTCGTTCGTATAAGAACTTTACTACGCACTGTATGTATTATGTACGATTAATCTGAAAACATTAAAGCTATTATAATTTATACGTGATTTAGACTTTAATATAATTGATATTCGATTTATATATTAATAAAAGTATTGGAATTATAATTAATTTTAACTACATTAATTAGTTAAAATTATTGTAAATTATTTTTATTCTTAACATTATTAAATTTTAAAAATTGAATAAATATTCGGAACAGGCATTCGGTATTTAAACTTTATTTAAAAAGTATTTATTATATTTATTTTGATGGTTGTTTATGAATACAATTGAAAAGCTTAAAAATGTTTAATATAATTTATTTTATTGTTAGATTAAGAAAAATTTAGTCGACCGAAATAAACTTATGCTGATTCTTTAGATCACGTGCTTTCGATTACGTATCCCGAAATTCAAAAAGATTATTCGATTGAAATTACAATTTAGACGTTTTTCGAATAGTCAAAATGCCTAGAAAAGTAAAGAAACCAAAAACGAAACTTAGAAAAGTGGTGCGTACTTGTTGGCCCATTCACAAAATATTCATAATTTGTTTCATACCATTGATTTTAACAATCATTATAATTGTAGGGAACAATTCATTGGTATGTAATTGGTATCTTATTCAAACATTCCTTTTATATAATTTAATATTAAATTTTTACTCGTGATATCTTTATATAAATATTTTCAGGAATCGAGAGGATTATATATTTTCTTTGTAATGGAAATTTTTTGGATATTAGAATTGCTTCCTCTTGCTGTAACTTCATTTTTTCCAATTGTATTATTCCCGTTGCTCGGAATATCGAACTCCGATAGGATATCTCGCATATATATGTCGGTAAGTGCAGTACTGTATGTCCCGACAGTCCTAAATTATGTCGGAGAAATTGATTTTGTGATTTTCTTTGATAGCCATCGAGCGTCTTGTATTTTGTATCCTCACTGTTTGCTGCTGGAATCGATCATTGTAATTTATACAAACGAATAGCATTGACTGTGTTGTTTTATATGAAGATAGATATATCGAGGTATTATTTATTAAATTAAATTTTGTTAGAATAATTTATCTATTTAATATTATATATTTTTATACACAGGACAATGTTAACACTTATGACGACAACAGCAGTTATTTCGATGTGGATTAGTAATACCGTGACTACGACCACAATTGTACCGATTGTCCACGCTATTATTGTAGAACTTGCTAGAGCTAAAATGTTATGTGATGGTAAGAAAATGAATTATGCTCCGAAGAAGAAATTTATTAAAAAGGAAGACAGAAAGAAAAACGTAGATATTACAGGTAAGAAAATTCTTTGAGGATGCCAATATTTTAAAATTAGAAGTCAAAGTTGTCTTTGATTGTTCTATTCAAAATCATGTAACTTTACAAAATATTCAAGAAATTGATTGTACGAAAACTTGTCATTTTATCTTTAAATCGTCGTCACAATAAAACGTAGAATTAAGAGTAATTTATAGCAAATTTAAATCGCGTATTCCCAGTGAAATATCCAATGCTTTATTAATTAAACAATTAAAATTAAAATAAGAACGCAACACTAATAAATACCGGTATGATGCTACCTATAGTGTAGAAAAAATATAGCCTAATGGTAATAAAATGTAATTATAATCGATATTCGTTTTATACTTTTCAATATGATAGGATCCATATCCAACGTTTCTAATGACAGACCTTTCTTCTTATTAATTAGTGGATCGTTAGATGTTGCGATAACTATTGATATTTCTTTTCCATTCTAAGTGGATTTTCTTTCGAGTTCATCATTATAAGCTAAACTGCTTTTCCTCGACATCGAAGACATGTTTAGCGATTTTATTTACTCGCCCCACTTGGGTCTTTCTCATTTTACAGCAAGACATAAATAGAAGAACAAGTCCAATTTTCGATTTATAAATTTAATTTTCATTGAGTCTTGAGATATATGATCCTAATAGCTTCGCACCTAACAATTTGCGAATTTGACGATTATAAATTACAAGAATTTAAATAGACATCGAGATAGTCAGGCGATAAGGCTTTAACCTGCTAATCTTACTCGTTATTTCATATGCAGACCAGAAACTTTTAGGAATTTTTCATTGACGGTTTGTTCAAAATATATCCGGCCTCCTTTCTCATTATTTAGTCGTTTCATTGTGGGCTTGGTTGAATGTATGATGGGACCTGAAAAGGGCCTCTTAAGGCTGCTATACACCATGGGTTAATCCTCAAAGGAGTAACCATGCATGCCTGATTTTGAGTCATTCCTAGATGTGTGGGGGGGAAAATTTAACAGTTTCGGCGAACTGTACCAACCACCCGAGTAGAATCGGCCATATTCTTTAGGTTAATTCCCAAAGGAGTAATCATGCACGCCTGACCTTTATAATTATTGGTAGTTTATGGGGGACAATTTAACAGCTTCGGCGACCTGTACCGACCACCGGAGTAGAATTGAAAAACCATTTGATTTTCCTGGCGCAGTGTCAGACTGCGCAGCCGACCTAAACGTGTGTGAGAACAATGTCTCGTGAATGTTTGGAAGAATTATTTTCTATAACCTTATTAACTTTTATTATTTATAACCTAATAAATTAATTTTTCAGGTTATAAATTATTTTCGGATCAAAAATTTCTCGAGTAAATTAAAATTATAAATAATTTTAATATTTAGAAAACTTCTCAATTCGTTTCTTCCGTTTTCATAAAACATCTCGATACTCTTTATCATTTTCTTCTACNCTACGTATCAGAATTTATATCTATAGATAATTTTCTATATAAGTTTATATATATATATCTTTAAATAACATATATTCATACTTACTCTACGAATGTAGATGCTGTGATAAGGACCGGAAACTAATCGGAACGGGTCGAAAAATCTCAGGAAGTTTTCTGAAGCGGCTTATCTCGAACATGTCGGCAGGAGTTGCTGTGGAAAGTTGAAAAATATCGCCACTATTTCGCCATTTCAAATTATTTATCACTACCAGTTTTACTATTAATTAATGCAGATGCCGGTAGCCTTATCAGTTGGCAGCTGGAAAGCAAAAGTAACACGTTAAACTGTCATTTACGAAGAGATAGTCAGACTTTTGGGTTTCCAATTCGAACGAAACTTGGTGAGAACGTAGCAATAAAACATAAACGTCTCCTTGTCAAAATAATAAGACCCACTTTTCAAGCGTTTCCAAAAAATGGCCTTTGAAAATTTATTGTTTAGCTTATAAGTCTTTGGAAATTTCATATTGAAGGCCGACAATATCCGAGTGAATTCAACGTTAGGCACTGAACTAGACAATGTAGGTTCGAACCCTTGAAATTTTAGTTTAATTTTGTTATTCTTGGAAACCATTAGGCTCCCCTCTGCCAGTGGCGCCCGGGGCAAGCTGCCCCACCCTCTGCTGAGAGGTTTTCTTCGTTTTTGGGCGATAGGAAATTCTGAAGTTCCTCGAGGACAGGCAGCCTCAAAGGATTAACCCATGGTGTATAGCAGCCTTTAGTGCTAAAAAAATGAAAAATGAGACAATAGTTATAACAGAGAAAAGAACAACAAAAGATGTTAGAATTAATTATTATGTTTTTATTTTGAGCCACAATTCATTTCTATCACAAAATTCTATAATATGGATTTTACTTTAATCAACGAAAAAGAGACAGTTTTCATCTTATATTTCCATGAATATAAACTAAACTTATTAATATCTAGAATATAAGTTTACTAATAATATATATATATTAAAAGAGAAAGGAGTTTTGTTAATTAATGATTAATGATTTTATTCCTTTTACACGAAATAGTTAACAATTTATCTAATGATGAATTATCGATTAGGATATTCTGCCAAGGTTGATTGACAACGAAAGTGCAATAAAACTTAATAATAAAATGTTAACATAATATATTTGCATTTGGCCTGAATATCTATTTTAGTTTGCCTAATTAAATAAATATAAATTTAAAACAATGAGTTATTTTTAATATTATTTTAAATGCATAGTGAAAGTAATAAAATTATAAATCGCAAATCTTATTTCTCTTCGATTTAACCACTCGAGTAGAAATTAATGGAAACGATAATAAAGATGAATCAGGAATTGAGAATAAAAGTGAATATAATAGCGAAGATAATAAAATCGAATACGACGATAATGTTAAGGAATCGGATAATAAAGCAGTTAATGAAGATAATGTTTATTTCAATAATGAAGAAATATTAAAACAAGGAGATGAACGTGAAGAAATCAAAGAGATTGAACGAGAAAATGAAAATGTCGAATACGAATTAAGCGAAGAATCGTTGTTTGCTGTAGAAATGTAAAAAAGACACTTCAATTATAAACTTATTTAATAAAAATTAATATAAACCATATAATCAGACAGTTTAATTACTATTTCAGTGAAAAATTGGACGAAGATCTGCAGAGAATGCGAAAAATACTTATGCTAAGTATTTCCATTGCAGCAATTTGTGGAGGAACAAGCACTTTAATCGGCACTTCAACAAATACGATTCTTGTTGATTATTTAAAATAGTAAGTTAATCAGACTCGTGTTTATCATAATGCTATGTAATTGCGTTAAATACGTTTGGCATTTAATTTTGTTTCGTTTTCAGCGAATTTCCAGATTCAAAAGAAGTTAATTTTCTTTCGTGGATGTGTTATCACGTTCCGGTTGTTTTCTTATTCGTTTTACTTATATATCTATATCTATCGAAATATGTCTTAAAATATAAGTAATCATTACTCTTTTTTCTATTTCATATATTCTTAAATTTAGAAATAAATAATCTTAAATTCTTGCAGACGAATTTCTAAAAATGAAGACATAAGGAAAATAATAATTGCCAAATATAAAGAACTGGGTCCGATATCGTAAGAAATTTTGAAATCTTTCAAAATGTGTTCATATTAAAACAACATACTTAGAAGAAAATATTCAAATTAGGTTTCACGAAGTTGCCGTTTTGTCATTATCCGTTGGAGTTGTTATAAGTTGTGTTTCAAAAAGTCCAACGTTTATTTCCGGTTGGCAAGATCTGTTGAATAGTCTTTACAGTGAAGGAAAAAGACTGTAAGTGGTGCACTATTCATTTCTCTTTGATAACTCTATATTTGATTCATTATTATTATTGTATACAGTGGGTGATCGGTTAACGAACATAATCCGTTCCAACACTTTGTTCGCTATCCGAATTGTTCGTTAACCGATTATCGATTTACCATAGGTTTTTATGTGAATTTGATTAATTTGTTCTGAAGACCACAAAAAATAATATATATATACTTTCTTACTACGTTTATTTATATGTAATAATAAAAAAACATATATACACAGTCTTGCATTTTTATTATTCATGCTTTTTCCGTTTGTGGGAGTTAAAGAATGTCTAATGTCGATTGCTTTCCTTTATTCTTTAGGATTTTTCAGAAGTAATTAATAGTATTGTAACTGTAGAGATCCCCAAACTTATTAACCTCAACCTGGTTTCGATGCCATTCTAAGATTGTTGTTCTGACATCCTCCCACTTCTTCAAAAGATAATACTTTTTAAATAGTAGATATCGACATTAATCATCTTTTTCAGAAGAAAACATATCTCGCCGAATTTCTTAGTGTTTTTCACACAAGAGTTTTTGGCGTTCTTCTGTCGTCAGGTCCGTTTCGGGTTCCATTATGAGCTCTTCGATGTTCTTCATTTCTCAGATATGATTTTTGTTACTTCTTTAGCTGCTCGAGTCTTCTCGATTATACGGTATCTTTCTTAGATAAGATTGAACTGCGGCCTACTGTAGACCTGTCCGGCACCATCAGACACCTGCCCACTCTCTACCTTTGCTATTATACTCTCACCTTTCGAAAATAAAAACCGACACAAAACTTAACGAGTGCCCACCCGACAGTGTCACAAATACTATAAAAGAATTCTTCCTGTCAGAAAAATAAAAGGCTGGAATTACAAGAGAGTATTTCAAAGTTCGAGGAATACTATCCGATTAGTATATACCGGGCTAAGCGTCGATGTCGACGTCTCCCGCGCTCCGAAAAGTTTCGGATTGTTCCCTGAAGACAAGGGAAGACCAGCGGTATCCATTATTTTACGTTGCTTCTTCTTGTGTTTGTTCTATGAGGTGTTCGTTGTCCGAACATTAAAATCTTACGCGAAAGTGTTCGTTATCCGATTTGTTCGTTAACCGATCACCCACTGTACTTGTTATAAAATTAAAGAATAAAATAATAAATGGTGTATATCATATATACAAATACAGTATAAACATTTGTAAACCGTATAGTTATATTAAAGCCAACGATTGCCGGATTAGATCGGGCTTATCTAGCCCGATCTAATCCGGCAACAGCTACTATCAATAATTAAAAGCTAAGTAATTTGGCATAGAAGTAGGCGTTAGACTTGCGCTTAAAAGTATAAATAAATCATCACGGTAATTGGCTGCAACTGTCTTGTGATTTTAACATCACTGCCTCTTTTCTCCTCTAGAAGATGCAAGTGATTGCATTATATAAAGTCGACATAAAAGTGGCCCGGGGAAATTAGTATAACTTTTATTCTGGGACTGAATCGTAATATGATGATTAACAATACATTGATCCTAGCTAAAAGTAACATGAAGAATGATTACGAATAAATTGTACATAATGGTCCCTATAGTTATAATATAGTTCGGATATTATAACTAGTCTTCATAGTTTGGACAAATTTTTTTTCAAAACAGACATATAGGCCTAAAATTTATTAAATTCTATAGTAATTTATAATTTCTTAACAACAGAAAATTATAATAGAAGGCTTGCGTCGAATTACGTTGCAAGCGCCAAAATAGCCAAATTGAGATTTTTTATAATGAATTGTGCACTGCAAAACGATGCTTCGAATAGTTTATTTACCATGAAAAAAATCCAGCAACGAATTGGTTAACTTTCTCGGTAACAACGTTTAAAACTGCGTTTGGCACCATCACCATCATTTAAAAACTTTTTATATAATTAATTATTATTAAATAGCAAAAAGCTTAATTTACAGGGTAGGGATGAGTTTCATTTTAAAAAATTGTAAATGCTAATAACGAGTAAAATCGTCATTAAGTCCGATTTCACTCGAGCTATGACACCTGACTTCTATCTCTTACCTGTTGACCTTTACCACCAAAATTTAACAGAAGCGATCTCACTAATATACAAATCTCACCCCTAATCACTAATCTCACTTCTAACTAATCTCATTCTTAATATACAAATCTCACTGCAAAATTTCAGAAATTTTTGACAAAAGACAGGTTAACGAGTGACCGCCCAGCAGTCTAACGAATACTATAAAAAAAAATTTTTCTGTCAGAAAAATAAAAGTCTGGAATTACATGGGAGTATTTCAAAGTTCGAGGAATAAAGAAACAAAGTAGTTGAACAAAATCGTGCCCTCACACACTGATATCCATACACATAAAAAAAATCTTTTTGCATTTCTTGACGTTCCAAAGTCCTCCGAGTTCAAAAATATAAAATTTTGGGAAGTCATTTTTTATCGATTGTCACACTTTCCTTGTGTTATATATAACAACCGGGACAGTAAAATCCGATTAGTTGTTAAAATGAAAAATGTTTTCAACTTATCAACTACACGGAAAAAACGTTACGTGTGCATAAAAAATGGCGGACGAGCAGGCGTTCGCAATCACATCTTCCGAGCTGCAAATGCAAAATTTAGGAAAGCGTCCCTCAAATTGGAATCATAAGAAATCGAAAATGCACAGAAATTGAAAATTAGCTGTAAAGATTTCGAGTGAGGTGAATGGATAAATGTTGCATGCGCCATATTGCAAGCCTTGCAGCATGGGGCTTGCAAAGAAGAATAACATAAAAGACCTCAGTATTTTAGGAAATTTTTTCTGAGCCAAAGCAACTAAAAATTATCTCGGCGATGTTGGTTCAGATTACGTCTGATGACTCTACTATCATTAGAATAAGACGGTCCTACGATTTACAGCCACGAAATGTATTTTCTTTACTGTCGTCGATGAGAAGTCGTGCAAACAATGAAGTTTTGAATCGCTGTAATGGTTCCCAGAACCATTTACACTGTATACACGCAGTTAATCGCTCCCAACGAAAATTGCCAAGAAGAACTTACTCTCTATGTGCAAGTTTCTGAGTTCAGAAAATGCAACTTTTACAAATTTCTAAAGTCTGATGACGAAAGTAATAATACTGACTAAATCTAAATAAAGCATAAATTTACATTTGACAATCTGTACTTTTATTATAGGTAATTTCATGCTCAATGAACGAGAGCTATCACGTCACAGGCAACGTTTTTCCATTAGCATAACTTTTTTAAGTGCCCCAAAGCATGCACTTATAATATGCTGGGTCATAAATAAGAAATAAGAACATCGGTTACAAAAGAAATGTGTAATTTAAAGGCAGAACATCGCATTGAAACCAAAGTAGGGGAAGGTCGAGTAGTACTTATAAAAACACCAGTTAAAACTCATTTTTGTAAGATAAAAGTAGTAATAATTTTTAAAACACTTTTTACAGTCATTATATTTTTACCGAGTTCAATTGTGGAGGGTTGTTTCGGACATGAGAAAAATCTGCAAGAAGAGAATTACTTTTGGTTTCACAAACAACAATTTATTATTAGGCAGAGTTATTGAGAAATTTATAAAAATGCAAATTATAGATCGTAAAACTAAGTTAATACATGATAAGAAAGTAGTATAAATGAGAAAAAAATTATGTCTGAAAATTTAACAATTCGTTTTAATGACAAATGCATTTTGTGTTTACTTTTTTTTTGTTTGTTTGTTTTTGGTAATACAAACGTCACATTCATAAAACATTGTTTCCTTCAAGATCGGCGCAATTTTCGTGAGCCCAATCTTCACAAATCCTACACTGAATCTAGTCTTCTTCAAAGGTTTCACCACATTTAGGTCTATTTGATGTTTTCTTTCTTTGTTTCTTTATTTTCCCCCAGCAGTTTTTTCTTATCTGCATAGATCTTTTTTCCTTCTTTTTTTCCTTTCTTCTACTGTAGTTTACCCATATTCTCCCGTAAAGCAAAAACATTCCGTGAGAATATAATTCTTATCAACCTTAAACTGTTTCCGATACAGCCCGTAACATCTATGGCCCATACAAACCGCAACATATCTGTCCGATAAAACCCGAAACATCATGGAACAAACATTGCTTATCACATGCGCATTAGTAAGCTTAAGGAGATTTCCGGCCTACAAGTTAAAGAACAATTAACGTTGTTTTCAACAATTAAATAAAAAACAACTTATTCTCATTTTCAGGCAAGATATGGCAACCAGAAGTTATCTTCGTTCACTCAAAACACTATTAAAAAAAAACAAATTTTCTGCACGTGTTAACAACACTGCTGATTGACTAAATGTTGCGGAATCTGAACTTTCTTTATTCACCCAACATGCCATTTGCAGCAAGTGTTAGAAACAACGCTTGTCCGATACTAACCGCCGTCCGGACCTACCCGACCTACCTGAAAGTTGCGTGGGTAAACGTTTCATGTGACATATATACGTGCAACTTTTTCTATTACACAGAGTGCTTTATCTTCGTTTTGTAAAGTATTTCACGATAAAAATGACCCAATTTTTTGCAGCAATATCATTCCTACATCGTTAACTAAAATCAGTCATTGTTTCAACTACTCCAGCGCAATTAGGGGTTTTCTGGTTTTTCGCGCTTTTCTGGAAACGCTACTTTGGCGCTTGCAACGTTATTCGACGCAAACGTACAATTTCAATTCTCGAGTATTTTCTATATTCGGAAATCTTTAGTACAGTATATAGAATATAGTAGTATTTACTGTAGACTGTACTTTACTGTCATGAAATTTTTGAACTCATTTTCTTTATAATAAATTTAACTGTATAACCCAGTAACTTTTCCGTATACAGGTCGGCAATCACTTATCCGAAATCCTTGGAACCAGACACTTTTCGGATTTCGGAAAAGTAGTATATTGTATGTACTGTACATAACGAAAACAGGCGCCTGTGAAAGCAAAGATTTCCTAGCGTTTCACTAATTACAGACATGATCGACATAAGCAGCTTTTTTGACATTTTCAGTGTCTTCCAAGTCGAAAAATCACCAAAAAATAACAAATATAAAAATGAACAAAATATCCGTAAGCAGCACAGACAGGTAGAACTTGTATACGTTGTTGCAAACGATCGTTGCAGTGCAGACTAGTTCCGCTCCATGTTCCAGGAAAACTTTCATGGAGCGGAAGCGTAATTAGTCTTTGAGGCTTTTCGGTTTTCGGAATTTCGAATATAGTATAGCTCCGGGAATTTTTCAGGTGATGATCCGTACGGATGTCGTATCTCGTCCCTTAATACCCGGCCGCCCCAATGTGGGCCTGCCGAACCCATATTCCACTCGCTAAGAGGCCCTCTTAGTGACCACAGGATAGAAAAAGTTAGAAAAAAAACTTATTGCATTTTAAGAAAAATTTAGAACTAGAATTTTTCACAATTTTTAATACAATAATGGTAATTATTTTAATAACTAAAAATAATGTCAAATATTTTATATCAGTTATGTAATCGGATAATTTGTTATTAAATATTTTTCAGTGAAGTGAATTTTGTCACTCCTGCAATCTTCTTTTCTCTGTTTCTCTTTTTGATTCCTGCTAAACCGAAACTGAAGAAGAGTCCTCCTTTACTTACCTGGAAAAAAGCACAAAAACACATGAATTGGGACGTTTTGTTTATATTTGGTGGCTCTTTCACTCTTGCGGAAGGCTTGAAGGTTTGTGGTTTCTTAACTGTTTGAAAAAAAAATTATTTTCAAGGAAATTATTTGAGACATTTACAATGTTTAGACGACCAAAATTACAAAAGTATAATTATAGGATTCGGGAGTTATTAAGCTTTTGGGCGATCAACTTAAGATTCTGTCTAACTTTCCAACTGATTTGGTCATGATAATCATCTGTTTACTAGCGATAATATTCACCCAACTGATTACAAATGCAGCAGTGAATACATCTTTCTTGCCAATTATTAAAAGTATAGTATGTAATAATTATATCATCCATAGTTTTAATATTTTATTATAAATTTTTAAATATAGAATTCTATAATATATTTTGTAGGCAATAGCTCTTAAGGTAAATCCGCTATATCTCATGATTCCGTTTACCATATCGTGTTCATTTTCCTTTTCGTTGCCTATGAGTACTCCATCTAATGTTGTTGTTTACAATGCATCAGGAATAAAAACCATCGAAATGGTAAGTTTTACAAAATTCATTAATTAATATTTCAAATTTAATGTTACACGTTGCTTTTTATTTATTTATTTATTTATTTAGGCAAAGCCGGGAATTATTGTGACGATAATATGCCTGATAATAGAATTGTTAATGGTTATAAGTTGGGGAAAATTTATATTTAATTATACAGCCTTTCCAGATTGGGCTGTTAATACGGATTATAGAGATTAATAAAGACTGTAACATTTAATTTAAGCAATAATATTGTTATAAAAATTTTTGTTAATTTGTAAAATTATTCATCAAAGTAGACGTTCATCAACTAAATCAAAAGAGAATTTTCATGTTCGTATTACTACTTAGTTAATAAGTAATTGAAACCAATTATGGCAAAATGTTTTATGCTATTAACAAATTACATATATTTTTGTTAAATTTCTGAATAATTAAGAAATTGTTTGAAATTAATAAATTAACTTTTCGATTTTGTATTAAAATTTTCTTCATACTTTTAGTTAAATTAATATGAAATAATATGAAACACGTAGAAGAAATGATCATTTTCAATGCTTATCATAAAATATTATTGAGAAATCGTGGATTTACACTGTTTATACTCATCAATTGAATACAAATTATTGTGTTAAATGAATAAAGTTTAAAGTTTTTTTGAATGTCTTTTTTCTAACGTTCCGTTCTCTTAATTTTTATTACAATAGTCTACTAGCTGCAAGGACCCGCTTCGCTGGGTTTTTAAAAAGTAACGATAGTGAAGATTAAGATAATTACATTATAGCCAATCTTACCCGTTTTCACAGAATGCAAGAATTAGATCCACCGTTTCCAGACAGAACGTCTCCTGTTCACGTCCAGTCAAATGAACTATTTTCAATTTGATCAATTTTCTGGAACGTTTACAATCGTTCTATAATCGAACCAATTCGAATTCGAATTCGAATACAGTAATACCCGACTTACGCGAACCCAGAGTTACGCAATTTTCAAATCTCGTCGATTCGTATTTTGTTTGAGCGCCACGCAACCCTTGATTACTCACTCCCCCAACACTATTGTTCAGCTTACATGTTCGGACGTGTCGCGCGGAATCCACACATAGCTACAATTTATTTTGTGTTATTTATTTCTGCGTTTGTTATATCTACGGAGACTCGAGAGACTTTACTATGTCATCCAAACGAAGTAGAACTAATTCTTCTGCATCAAACAAGAAAAGAAAAACTTTATCTTTGGAATGTAAAGTTAACATTGGGTACGTTCGTAAAGTCGAACGAGTTAAACGAGAATGGCGTCATCGTTATTCCCATTTCGTTAGACTTTTCGAACGATTCGTTACTAACGCGTTTAACTCGTTTGACTTTACGAACGTACCCATTATTAAAGACTTCGATACAAAAATGAAAATTTGTGAATTGGCAAAGGAGTTTGATCTACCGGAATTGTCGGTCAGAACAATTATAAAAGGCAAAGAAAAAAGTTCTCGAAGCTGTGAAAAATGTTCAATCTTTAAATTCAAGCATTATTCGTAAACGTCACAGTATTATCGCTGAGATGGAAACAATGTTAAAATTATGGCGTAATAATCAAGTAAATGTGAAAAATTGTAAAATAATATAGGCCTAATTTGTTATACATATGTATTATCTAAGATTTTATTAAACATTTTTTTCTAAATTATTGTTTTCTTTAGTCTCCGGCTCCAATTAAAAATTATTTGTATGTATTTATATGCGAAATTATACTCCGACTTACGCAAATTCGACTTACGCGGTTACCGCTCGGTCCCACCTATCGCGTAAGTTCGGGGTATTACTGTACAAATTCGAATTTGAAACGGTTCGAACATTTTTAAAATCGAAATAGAAAATCTTCGAAGTCAACCACTTTCAACCCATATCTCCCGCACCCTTATAGCTATCGAGACGCAACCACCATAGTGCACGAATGGAGACTTGGGGCTACTACCACATACAAACACCATTCATGTGCGATGTGTAGTTTTGGCTGAAAAGTGAAATATAGGGACACACACGTCCATATATATATAGATATATAGATATAGATTAAAAAGAGAAATTCAAAGTACAGCGATCGCTGGTCGGCTTGAGCGTTCTGAAGAGGAAGGAGTCTTTCACTGTTACTGAGAGTCTTGAGTCTAGTAATAATCCGTGATATTAATATTCAGAATTGGTCACAACTGATTCAAGTCAATTGTTCTTTAATCCGGAACGGCTAAGGTCCTGTGGAAACGATGGAAATCGAGAATATTAGTGGCGGAGTTCTGCGGAAATGATCACACTGTAAAGGCGAATGGGCGAACTCTCTCTCCTTCTCGCCCTTCCTTTCATTTGGGTCTCGCTTCTCTGATGACCAAATTTGGTAAGTTTTTGCAGTGAGCTGGCTGCCGGTTCAATCTACGATTTTTGGCAAAAGTTCCTTCGATAAGTAGGTTTTTGCCACTGATGTGTTGTTTAGGAAGGAAGGAAATGTTATCAAAGAAAAAATCTGGCGAACTTCTGTGATATTTGTCATCTCCCACTTAAATCAATTTTTTCTCTTTGAAAAAATATTAAATCGCCTAAATTACAAAATGCTAGCCCGAGTTCTCACTCAAATACACAGTACTTCTACACTACAGTATATACAAGTTACACTATAGTAGGCCTACATCATGAACATTAAGTACAGTACAAATATTACGTCAGCCTCAATGGGAATCAATGTATAATTCGTATACTTCGATCACCATTAAAACTCCATAAAATTGCGTTTGGATGGCATGAACGTCTTTGCAAGTTATTATATAGCCTACTGCTCCGTACAAGTTTATTCTCGCCAGAAGAGAAACTTACCATCAGGTCCACTCTGCTTGTGTTTGATCGTACAGTACAATGATATAAATCTATACAAATATTATATAAACGGCTTGCTGTATATTATATTACAATTGTAAATTCGTCTCTGTAATCCAAAAACACACTTTGGTAGACGTATCTTACAGCAATAATATTGCTGTAAGATACGTCTACCAAAGTGTGTTTTTGGATTACAGATACGAATTTACATTTGTACTATACAAATATACTAGGTCTACCCTCATATATTCGCTTCCACATATTCGTATTGTCTAACACTACTAAATGAGCATTGGGCGAATAGAAAATGTGTGGATTGGTCATCAGTAATTCCATTTTAGTGTTTTTTAGACTAGATGTAGTTCGATTTCCATGTAATTTGTCTGCTCCTTTTTATAATGTAGTTTTATCGCGTTTTTTTAATGCCCTTGTTTTTCACGTTCTCATTTTTCTACTTTGGTGAAGTGATACTTATTTTGCTTTAACGCCCAAAAAGACAGTATTTATCTGCTNCCGCTTCGCTGGGTTTTTAAAAAGTAACGATAGTGAAGATTAAGATAATTACATTATAGCCAATCTTACCCGTTTTCACAGAATGCAAGAATTAGATCCACCGTTTCCAGACAGAACGTCTCCTGTTCACGTCCAGTCAAATGAACTATTTTCAATTTGATCAATTTTCTGGAACGTTTACAATCGTTCTATAATCGAACCAATTCGAATTCGAATTCGAATACAGTAATACCCGACTTACGCGAACCCAGAGTTACGCAATTTTCAAATCTCGTCGATTCGTATTTTGTTTGAGCGCCACGCAACCCTCGATTACTCACTCCCCCAACACTATTGTTCAGCTTACATGTTCGGACGTGTCGCGCGGAATCCACACATAGCTACAATTTATTTTGTGTTATTTATTTCTGCGTTTGTTATATCTACGGAGACTCGAGAGACTTTACTATGTCATCCAAACGAAGTAGAACTAATTCTTCCGCATCAAACAAGAAAAGAAAAACTTTATCTTTGGAATGTAAAGTTAACATTGGGTATGTTCGTAAAGTCGAACGAGTTAAACGAGAATGACGTCATCGTTATTCCTATTTCGTTAGACTTTTCGAACGATTCGTTACTAACGCGTTTAACTCGTTTGACTTTACGAACGTACCCATTATTAAAGACTTCGATACAAAAATGAAAATTTGTGAATTGGCAAAGAAGTTTGATCTACCGGAATTGTCGGTCAGAACAATTATAAAAGGCAAAGAAAAAATTCTCGAAGCTGTGAAAAATGCTCAATCTTTAAATTCAAGCATCATTCGTAAACGTCACAGTATTATCGCTGAGATGGAAACAATGTTAAAATTATGGCGTAATAATCAAGTAAATGTGAAAAATTGTAAAATAATATAGGCCTAATTTGTTATACATATGTATTATCTAAGATTTTATTAAACATTTTTTTCTAAATTATTGTTTTCTTTAGTCTCCGGCTCCAATTAAAAATTATTTGTATGTATTTATATGCGAAATTATACTCCGACTTACGCGAATTCGACTTACGCGGTTACCGCTCGGTCCCACCTATCGCGTAAGTTCGGGGTATTACTGTACAAATTCGAATTTGAAACGGTTCGAACATTTTTAAAATCGAAATAGAAAATCTTCGAAGTCAACCACTTTCAACCCCATATCTCCCGCACCCTTATAGCTATCGAGACACAACCACCATAGTGCACGAATGGAGACTTGGGGCTACTACCACATACAAACACCATTCATGTGCGATGTGTAGTTTTGGCTGAAAAGTGAAATATAGGATATAGGGACACACACGTCCATATATATATAGATATATAGATATAGATTAAAAAGAGAAATTCAAAGTACAGCGATCGCTGGTCGGCTTGAGCGTTCTGAAGAGGAAGGAGTCTTTCACTGTTACTGAGAGTCTTGAGTCTAGTAATAATCCGTGACATTAATATTCAGAATTGGTCACAACTGATTCAAGTCAATTGTTCTTTAATCCGGAACGGCTAAGGTCCGGTGGAAACGATGGAAATCGAGAATATTAGTGGCGGAGTTCTGCGGAAATGATCACACTGTAAAGGCGAATGGGCGAACTCTCTCTCCTTCTCGCCCTTCCTTTCATTTGGGTCTCGCTTCTCTGATGACCAAATTTGGTAAGTTTTTGCAGTGAGCTGGCTGCCGGTTCAATCTACGATTTTTGGCAAAAGTTCCTTCGATAAGTAGGTTTTTGCCACTGATGTGTTGTTTAGGAAGGAAGGAAATGTTATCAAAGAAAAAATCTGGCGAACTTCTGTGATATTTGTCATCTCCCACTTAAATCAATTTTTTCTCTTTGAAAAAATATTAAATCGCCTAAATTACAAAATGCTAGCCCGAGTTCTCACTCAAATACACAGTACTTCTACACTACAGTATATACAAGTTACACTATAGTAGGCCTACATCATGAACATTAAGTACAGTACAAATATTACGTCAGCCTCAATGGGAATCAATGTATAATTCGTATACTTCGATCACCATTAAAACTCCATAAAATTGCGTTTGGATGGCATGAACGTCTTTGCAAGTTATTATATAGCCTACTGCTCCGTACAAGTTTATTCTCGCCAGAAGAGAAACTTACCATCAGGTCTACTCTGCTTGTGTTTGATCGTACAGTACAATGATATAAATCTATACAAATATTATATAAACGGCTTGCTGTATATTATATTACAATTGTAAATTCGTCTCTGTAATCCAAAAACACACTTTGGTAGACGTATCTTACAGCAATAATATTGCTGTAAGATACGTCTACCAAAGTGTGTTTTATTGCTGTAAGATACGTCTACCAAAGTGTGTTTTTGGATTACAGAGACGAATTTACACTTGTACTATACAAATATACTAGATCTGCCCTCATATATTCGCTTCCACATATTCGTATTGTCTAACACTACTGAGCATTGGGCGAATAGAAAATGTGTGGATTGGTCATCAGTAATTCCATTTTAGTGTTTTTTAGACTAAATGTAGTTCGATTTCCATGTAATTTGTCTGCTCCTTTTTATAATGTAGTTTTATCGCGTTTTTTAAATGCCCTTGTTTTTCACGTTCTCATTTTTCTACTTTGGTGAAGTGATACTTATTTTGCTTTAACGCCCAAAAAGACAGAACTTATCTGCTTTATACATTACCATTTATTCTTTAAATTCTATCTGTTTCCAGTTGATGTTTGTTTAACTTATTTGCAAAACTTCGTCTAAAAAGAAAATTATAAGGCAAAGCTTCTTCCTGCTTCGGCCATGCCCACAATGACACGGCCAGGAGGAACAGCATCCGACACATTTGGCACAGAATACTGTCGAAAAATTCCTGAAGTTGATCGCCTAGACCAGGGGTCGGCAGTTTGTCAAGTGAGAAGAGCCAAATTGTCATTGAAACAGTATAACAAAAGTACCAGAGAGCCTCATATATAACGCGCACTAGACAGACGCCCTCTAGTGCGCGTTACAGGCATTCCGTGACAATAATTACAAATATACTGAATTATTTATATTGTTATTGGCCAAATGAATAATAATAATTTATACTGTTAATTTAAATGTGCGAAATACGACACACGACAGGGGCGCCTCTAGTGACTGTTTTTGGCATAACGTTACACGGACGGACACGCGTTCAATGGTTTATGTATATATACATATGCTTTAAATGCCATTCGCATGCGACTCATAATTAATCAACGCAAGTGTGGTCGTGCGGACGGCTAAAGAGTGGTAGAGTATGCCGTACGAGTCGAAGTTTGTTCGGCAGCTATATCTCATAAATTCATAAGTTATAACGCTGCGGTGAAATGAGGCGAGGTGAAATTGGAGTTTATGTTCGAAGAGCCGCAAACGTCTATGCAAAGAGCCGCATGCGGCTAGCGAGCCGCTAATTCCGACCCCTGGCCTAGACCCAGTCTCAGGTTCCCCAGAGAGGTACGCTGACGTCTTAACGGCTTCGGTAATCCTGCCATTGTAAAAACTTTCCAATCAGCACGACGTTACGAGAAATCCGGATTCGAATTTGGATCGGATCCTCACAATAGGCTAAGTGATCGCTCCTTACCCACTTAGCCGTTCTGTTCTCAACTTGGCAGAACAAATCGTGGAAAAGATCTTCATTCCACAGTTAAAATTATGGCCGTTGTCTGATTTAATTTAATTGTTAACAGCATCAACAATGAAACTCATTATTAAATTGTCCTATTGTTTAAAATATTTTCTTGGTGAATAGAAAGAATAAACAATAAATAATATTTTAATTACTTCTTGTTTTAAATTGCTAATTCATCGTAACTGTTGTAAGTTTTAGACCTATATGCTGTCTTCGTTTAAAAAAATACCATGGAGGCTTCTGCAAATCAAACAGAACAGAGTGAATGTACCAAAGACGATCGTTTAAACCACGCTGACAAGACGATCCAAACCGAAGTTGTGAAACCCGAAGAAATCTTTTCAGAACGATCACGAAGAGTGACAGTGGATGACACAGATAAGATGTTTACAGACAGTGGTTTTCCCGATGATTCGGGCGATTATTTGACAATCGAAAGCGATTATCCCAATGACGTAAACACGGAGGACGAGGAGGGAAGTTCTGACACGGACATAAATAACGAAATAATTAACAACGAAAATTTGTCAACGGAAGTTAGGCATAAGGAAAAGAGGAACAGGGATCGAAGTTACACGAAACCGATTCTTTCGCTTCTTTAATCTATTTTCCATACCTCGAATAATTACATCACTGATCGGAAAAAGAAAACGTGATTTCGATGAAGTAAAAGTTGAAAATCCTTAAAAATTCCCAAAACATAATTTATAAATTTTCCAGTCGGCTTAACTTTTTAAATACATTATTTTTACACTTATGGAGTTTCTTTAAAATGGTAAATTAATCTAATAAAATCTCATTTTATAATTGATTTTGTGTTATTAATCAGGGTATTGAAATCGGGCAGGACTCCACCAGGACTGTTCAGTCCTACCCTCAATTACGAGGACACGAAAAATGTTACAAATTATTTATTTCACTTTATATATATATACTAGCTGTTACCCGCGACTTCGCCCGCAGAGGTTTTGCAAGCAAACCCCATTTATATTTAGTATTTCAACAACCATAGTAATTGTTATATAACACCTACCGCCGAGAATGATGAGAATTGCTGAGAATAAAACTATTTTCAATTTGATCAATTTTCTGGAACGTTTACAATCGTTCNATTGGTGCAGCGGAAGTGGGGTTTGAATCAAGAAATCCCTAGAATCCTCACAAATATGACGTTAAAACAGGGTTTTATGTCGTTACAAGTGGGTTTTTTAACATTATCTAGTATAGTAAAATCGTGAGACCGATAAAAATTTGATGTTATATTAGGGTTGTCGTTACATCCGATGTCGTTATAATCGGGTTAAACTGTATTTCATTGAAATTCAGTAAGATGCAGACATATAGTCCATTTACCCTAACATAGTGCATGGCTGGAAAAAGAGGTTCAATTGCCTTTTCTCTCTGATAGATAAAATATATCCTTCCATGGTTTCTCATTCTTGTAACATGACTGATCAAAAACTTAGTGAAAAGTAAACATCAAAGAAATTTTACATTAAGAAATTAATTAATTGTTTAGATGAGTAAATAATTTTAAATTCATGTAATCGATTTCCAATTAAATCCTTCCCTCATATCACTAACATTGGCCATATTAACTGTAAAAAATGAACAACAAGGTGGAGCATATTGCTATTCAACCAAAAACATAGTTAATTAAAATACAAAAACATTAAATATATATTTATATCGTTTTCTCTATTTGTAAATTTCATTCTTTTAATTACTACCACTGACGATTAAATAATTTTGAAAGATATCATTATTTGTTACGAATTAAAAGTTTTAGAGAGACCTATTTCAATAGTCCAATTTTGTATCGTACTTTTCACATGAAAATATTTATTTTTTACTATCGAAGTGGTTACTGACACAACAAGGAAAAGTAAGTCGGCATTTCACTAAGGATCGAGATGGTTTTAATGTCAATAGCAAAAGGGCAACTATTATAAATAAAATATTGGCAATATTCATCGATGCGATTCACGACCGTATTCCATTGTTCAAGATAAAGAAGTTGTGCAATTTATACACGAATTAGAAACAAGATATAAACTACACTCACCAAAATTTATCGGCAACATACTTGGACCCAACTTATACAAAGAGTGTAAAGATTGACGGCCGGATGGACGAGCGGTCAAGGTGTCTACCACTCTGGGGGACCCGGAATCGAATCTTGGCGGGTGGAAAAATTTACAAGAATTTTTCGGGGGGTGGTCCGACCGGATATGTCGGGCCCGTCCCTAATCACCCGGCCGCCCCATTGTGGGTCTGGCCAAACCCGTAACGGGCTTGCTAAAGGAGGCCCTCTAAGGGCGGAAAGAGTTGAAAAACCTCTTAAATCACGTATTCCTTGTGGTTACTTGATGTTTACTATGCGTTTTTGTTTATTTATTTATTATTTTTAATATGCGTAGTTAAAAATACAGTATTTTGAATTTAAAAACTGTACATTTAATTTTGAAACATTTACATTGTATTCTAGAACCCTATAACCTATACAAAAGAGAAGTCGAAGACATTAGTGTAATAAAAACTGTTTTCTCGGCAAACAATAGGTGGGATAGTGATTTGATGTGTTTTAACGAAAAAAATATTTTAACATAAAGAAAACGTATTGCATAAAAAATTAGGAAAAAAAACTACGTAGAAAAAATTAAAGTAATTATTTAAATTATAAACCAAATGGAAACTAGATCTAATTTAAAAAAAAAAGAATGAAATGGCAACACTGCCTACGAAATCGAAACTGCGTTCCCGCCAACGGTTTTCGGTTTGTGTTATAACGAGAAGGTACGGCACGTCCGCGGAAGCGATAGGCCGACAAGGGACGAAGGGTCGGAGGGGCTACAAGTAGCTTTATGAACTATTTAAAGATAAATTTAAATCCAAAAGACCCACAAAAATCCATTTAAATCTCGTCCACTTTCAGACATAGAAAAATTCTTACAATTACAATTTTTTAAGTTATACAGTACATATTAAGACTTGGGAACAAAACTGGCTAGACCTGGCACATTTTGGTCTATCTAAGACAGTGTTTCCCAACGTGGGGCCCACGCTCCACAGGGGGTAATTGTATTGTTAAGGGGCAATTCAAAAATGGACTCGTCCAGAGTTTAAGTTAACTGTATAGCTGCTGTATATGTTAGGGGGGCATAGGAATTTTAGAAAGGCTTAGGTGGGGCATAGCACAAAAAATCTTGGGAAACACTGATCTAGGTCCTTATGCCACCAACTCTAATCAACCTATAAAAATTCTTTAATTATTTATATACATATACAAAATCAAAGTTCTCGATTAGTTGTACGGATGAGTTTGTTAGGTAAATTAAAACACTTACATTTCAACACTGTAGATAGCATAGCTTTTATAAAATACGGCTCTCTACAACCAATAACCAGTGCGAAGTACGATTGTCTTGAATAACAAACGTTTCATAACTGCTTCTGAGTTTTTCCTCGGGTTTTCTAAATTCTTTTAATAGCTTCTGTTGATGTAATTAGTATGCATTATTGATGGATACATATCATTCTAGAAACATTACACAAAAATAAGTGCCCAGATTGGTTAAAAACTTAATACGGTTAATCAAATATAAACAATTACTTTTCTTATTACAGTATGTTTTTCTGTTAGCTAGTAGGTTGTGTAACAAATGAAACAAAAGTAAAAACTGTCCTGCGTGCACTTTCACCCTCGTGAAGTGCACATAGGACAGTTTTTACTTTTGTTTCGCAATCCATCAATTTTTTGACTGCCACGACCCCCTTTACACCTGTCCAGTTAATTTTAATAAGAGGATGGTGGGAAACACACCACTTGTGTTTAGTACTCTGCGATCTTCTGGGTGTGCTTGGCATCGGAAAGACCTAGTGCGTGCTGTTGCTCTACAGACGTATCTGTTTGTACTCTGTGATTTTTGATAATATCAGCGGAACTTTTGGATTTACGGACTAATTATATCATCATGTGCAGGAGCTCACCCTGGTTCGTTTGACCTCGATTTTATGTCTCTACGTTAAGAGATTAAAATATTTATTCAGCCGAACAATTAATTAAATCATGTAATCGATTTCCAAATGAATTCTTCACTCCTATCGCTAACGTCGACCATATTAGAAATGTTGCGGCCAACGTTTTCAATGCGAAAACGTTTACGTCGGACGTTCAGCGCCGCCTTCCTGTGAGTCTAGAAGTTTGACAGTGGCGTTTGGAACGTCGAGCATGATTCCACTGACGTTCCAAATGCCACTGTCAAACTTCTAGGCTCACAGGAAGGCGGCGCTGAACGTCCGACGTACTGTACACGTTTTCGGCCGCAACCTCTCTATTAACTGGGAAAAACGAACAAGACGGAGAGTATTGCTATTCAACCAATCATTGAAAACATAGTTAATTAAAATACAAAAACGTTAAATATATATTTATATCGTTTTCTCTATTTGTAAATTTCATTCTTTTAATTACTACCACTGACGATTAAATAATTTTGAAAGATATCATTATTTGTTACGAATTAAAAGTTTTAGAGAGACNGCTCACAAATTGGTGCAGCGGAAGTGGGGTTTGAATCAAGAAATCCCTAGAATCCTCACAAATATGACGTTAAAACAGGGTTTTATGTCGTTACAAGTGGGTTTTTTAACATTATCTAGTATAGTAAAATCGTGAGACCGATAAAAATTTGATGTTATATTAGGGTTGTCGTTACATCCGATGTCGTTATAATCGGGTTAAACTGTATTTCATTGAAATTCAGTAAGATGCAGACATATAGTCCATTTACCCTAACATAGTGCATGGCTGGAAAAAGAGGTTCAATTGCCTTTTCTCTCTGATAGATAAAATATATCCTTCCATGGTTTCTCATTCTTGTAACATGACTGATCAAAAACTTAGTGAAAAGTAAACATCAAAGAAATTTTACATTAAGAAATTAATTAATTGTTTAGATGAGTAAATAATTTTAAATTCATGTAATCGATTTCCAATTAAATCCTTCCCTCATATCACTAACATTGGCCATATTAACTGTAAAAAATGAACAACAAGGTGGAGCATATTGCTATTCAACCAAAAACATAGTTAATTAAAATACAAAAACATTAAATATATATTTATATCGTTTTCTCTATTTGTAAATTTCATTCTTTTAATTACTACCACTGACGATTAAATAATTTTGAAAGATATCATTATTTGTTACGAATTAAAAGTTTTAGAGAGACCTATTTCAATAGTCCAATTTTGTATCGTACTTTTCACATGAAAATATTTATTTTTTACTATCGAAGTGGTTACTGACACAACAAGGAAAAGTAAGTCGGCATTTCACTAAGGATCGAGATGGTTTTAATGTCAATAGCAAAAGGGCAACTATTATAAATAAAATATTGGCAATATTCATCGATGCGATTCACGACCGTATTCCATTGTTCAAGATAAAGAAGTTGTGCAATTTATACACGAATTAGAAACAAGATATAAACTACACTCACCAAAATTTATCGGCAACATACTTGGACCCAACTTATACAAAGAGTGTAAAGATTGACGGCCGGATGGACGAGCGGTCAAGGTGTCTACCACTCTGGGGGACCCGGAATCGAATCTTGGCGGGTGGAAAAATTTACAAGAATTTTTCGGGGGGTGGTCCGACCGGATATGTCGGGCCCGTCCCTAATCACCCGGCCGCCCCATTGTGGGTCTGGCCAAACCCGTAACGGGCTTGCTAAAGGAGGCCCTCTAAGGGCGGAAAGAGTTGAAAAACCTCTTAAATCACGTATTCCTTGTGGTTACTTGATGTTTACTATGCGTTTTTGTTTATTTATTTATTATTTTTAATATGCGTAGTTAAAAATACAGTATTTTGAATTTAAAAACTGTACATTTAATTTTGAAACATTTACATTGTATTCTAGAACCCTATAACCTATACAAAAGAGAAGTCGAAGACATTAGTGTAATAAAAACTGTTTTCTCGGCAAACAATAGGTGGGATAGTGATTTGATGTGTTTTAACGAAAAAAATATTTTAACATAAAGAAAACGTATTGCATAAAAAATTAGGAAAAAAAACTACGTAGAAAAAATTAAAGTAATTATTTAAATTATAAACCAAATGGAAACTAGATCTAATTTAAAAAAAAAAGAATGAAATGGCAACACTGCCTACGAAATCGAAACTGCGTTCCCGCCAACGGTTTTCGGTTTGTGTTATAACGAGAAGGTACGGCACGTCCGCAGAAGCGATAGGCCGACAAGGGACCGAAGGGTCGGAGGTGAGTATTGATTGGAATTTCCTCTTAATTCTCTGGCATTTTGGCGGTAACTAAGCCGACGCGACGTATTATCGGTCGGTCTGATCCGTCTATTTATTTGTAAAACTTACTGGTAATTCGGAAATTACACTCTTTCGTGTCCTTAACTTGAAATTTGCCCAGAGTCCACCTCGTGACTTCGTTAATAAATATTTAATTGTGTAAATTTTGTATTCGATTGTAGATAGATTGGTACTTACCTTTTAATTAATTGGACGCCGGTCGATATCTAAGGCATCCGTGTACAGAAATGGCTATTATGTATGAAGTACGTCTGAGAAACATGGACGAATACAGAAATTAGCAAATAAACTTACAAATAGGATTCTCTTTGTTACGTGGGAGGCGTAATGCTGCGGATTTTGTTTAACGGTGCCAAAAATGCTGTGATTTTTATTTTTGAACTTTAATTATTGTTTTATGGTGTTTTTCAAAAGTGTATAACATTTTACTGCTTTTTCTTTACTTCACAACTGGGTGCATATGTAAACTGAGTATCTTTAACGTCTGTTTTTATTTGGGAATATCTTATGCACTATACGTGTTTCGGGCATAAGTCCCTTTTCTGTTGGCTTTTTCTTTGAGACGTTTGGTAAAGAGGTGCCGACTGATACACATCTTTTTTTAAAATGTGTATACGGTCGAGTCCGCGTAAGTCGATACCTCAAGGGAAAGTGGAAATGTGTCGAGTTATCCGATGTGACGACTAAAACGAAGTTGAAAAAACCACAAAATTACAATTAGGAAAATACAGTAGTGCAATGTATCTCTCTGACCATCCATGACTGGCACTAAAGTTGGTTTTGGCAATTTCCATTGCCTTACATTTTTGGTATTGGCCCCAAAATGGGAAGATTTCAAGGAACAAATTTGCTTTAGCCAAAGTACCGGAGCATTTTTGACGTCTTTGTATGGCGACTTTCTCTGGTGTTTTTGAGACAGCTGCCAGAAAGACTGAAGAAGGTTTCTTAATTTCCTCTTTTTTTCTTCAGAATTCCCACCAATGTGTTCTTAGGAGGTTTTCTTGTTTTGCAAATTCAGCTTGCAAAGTTTCATTACATTCAAATTCAGATACAAGTTTGTATTATTCCCTTAGCATAAGTGTTATGTCCTGGATACTAATTTCTAACAGAAATGTGAAACATTTGCTGCAAATAACGCATGAATGAAAGGTGAGAAAATGCAAGATTGGATTCTGCTGTGATGTTAAGCTGTGTGGTGTGTGTTTTTTTTTTTTTTTTTTCTTTTTTGTTTGGGAGGGGAGTCGACTTATCGGACATCTAAACAACTGTGGGACAGAAAATGTATGTCAATTTTATCTGGTGGTGACAAGTTAAATGATGTCTAGTGAACCTGAGTTTTTTAACATTAATGCCTATGTAAGTCGGCTTGGACCACAGAAAACTAACTACTTAAGGAAAACTGGTAAAAACGAATACCACTGAACAACACTTAGTCTTCATTGGCTGTCAGGAAATTTTAACTGTAGATATGCATTTTTAAAAAGGATACATGTGTATTAGTCAGCACCTCTCTATCAAATGTCTTAAAGAAAATGCCGATGGTAGAAGGGTGCATGCCCAAAACATGTATTGTGCGTAACATATTTTCGAATAAAGATTAATGTTAAAAATGGCCAGTGTCTATCAATGTACCAACTTGTGAAGAAAGAATTAAAAGAAGACAGTTTTGCAAAAAAGTTAATTTTACTGCTTTTTAGAATTGTTAGGAATTTAAGAGAAATGTAAATGATTTCATTTGTATATGCAAATTATTTATATTAATTTTTGATAATTTTAAAAATAGATTATTATATTAATAATTTAACAACAAAAATTATATTTTTGGCTGTCTCAAAAATATAAATAATAGAATTGCAAAATTTGAAGCATATTTTAAGAAACTTAAAATTATAAAAATAAATGACTCCAGGTAATGCTTTTACTTTGTTGTCGAGTGGTAATTTAAATATGGAATCAAAAATTTCCGAAATTCCATGTGGAAGAGATTTTAGTATGGAAATTAAAAGCAGAATGCTGTAGCGTTCAGGAAATTGCTGTTTTAATGAACGATGTATCTACTTCTGGAATTTATAAAATTTTGGAAAAATTGTCACTGATACCTTCTGAGCATCGATCAGTAAGGCCCAAAATCATATCTCGAAGGGACGATAAATAAGTTGTACATCTTGCGTGGCAACAGGATAAATCGGTCTGTCAAATTTTTTGTGAAAAGTGGATTAAAATATCAAAATGCATCATTCGTCCAAGAATTTTGGCAGCTTCATGTATGAAATTTGATCCCTCGATGAAAAAACCATCACTAACAAAATGACAAATTGGGAAAAATGTAGTGAGGTAAAGATCACATGCAGTGGAATGACCAGTGGCTTTCTTTTTCAGTGATGAAAAGAAATTTAATTTGTATGGTCTAATTACTGGCATGATATTAGGAAAGAAGAGTGCAGTGGCTTTCTTTTTCAGTGATGAAAAGAAATTTAATTTGTATGGTCTAATTACTGGCATGATATTAGGAAAGAAGAGTGCAGTATTTTACCAGGAAACTGGGTGGTGGTTCTGTTATGGTGTGGAGCTGCTTTGGGTTTAATGATTTATCAAACTTAGTGATTTTAACTGATACATTTAAGTTATCAAGAAGTCCTAAAAAATAATTTATAACCCATTGGAGATAGAATTGGAATATGATTGGATTGTCCAACAGGATAATGCCAGTATTCATTGTTAATGCTTAACAACTAAGTGGTTCGAGTACTGTACATATTATTCAAGTTACGAAGTGGCAGGCAAGAAGCCCATAGGATTAATGGCATATTCTTGATCGAAAGATTTTTGCTAGTATAGTATTTTACGATGGGTTTCAGAGCTTAAACAAGAAATCATTGGGTGCCAGTTTCAAATGGATCCAGAAATGTTGGTCATTAATTTAATCAAATTTTGAATTTATTTTTTAAATCTATAAGCATAATCGTAGTTTTATATAAAAACAATCTTCATTAATTTATGTTATGAACAATTGCTCAAAGTTTAAACTTGCCTCTATTTTTGGGAAATCATAAAATAAGTATTTTGTGTTTAACACTTTATTTAACTGTCAAATATTTTGTAAAAACAATTATATAACATTGTATTGCGCTATATATAAATAATAATAACCACTGGCATTGTTAAGAAATAATTAATATTTAAAAAAAATAAACACACATAATCTATATTTTTGGGGGACACTATTAAATCTACTTTCCCATTATGTCAATAAGACAGTGGGATTGCAAATCGGATTACAATTATAACTGGTGTTTCGCTAACAGAAAAGAACCAATTTTATTATGTTACATAAATTGTAGAACATCAGATTGATTTCTTATAAGTCTTTAAAAAAATATTACAGAAAGTAAAATCTCAACAAAATGAAAGAAATTTCAAAGAAAATTTTACTTTTAGAAGTCCAAAAGCATTTTTAAAGCATTTGTCATGTCTCCACCGATTAGTTTTATCATGGCCAATACAATTCGGAATTGCATGGTAATGCTTATTTGTTTGTTAATTTCTGTGTTGTCAAAGACTTACTGAAAAAGTAATAGTCTTTACATTCTGCATATGTAGGAAAGAAAAACGTTTTTTTCTTTTAAGCCATCCCCAATGACTGTCATGGGTTCAAACGTTACCAGTAATTTTTTTTATAGTAAAGAGATTAGTACAAGGAGGATTTATAGGTTTAACACTTTGCTTTAAATCTAATCATGTTTCATTTCCTGACAAATCAGCTGAAAAATTAACTTCAGTTGTCAAAATTATTTTCCTATGTGAAACTGACTGTGCTTTCTTTTAAATTCCGAATACAGGCATACCTCGACTTACGTCGTTTTGAGTTACGTTGTTCCCGATTATACGTCGTTTGTCAAAAAAGTACAGGTAACCCCCGTATAACACGGCACTTCTATAGCACGGATTCGCTCTAACACGGTTCGAGAATTGGTACCATCCCCCGTATAACACGGTACTTTTATAGCACGGATTCACTCTGATACGGTTCGAGAATTGGGTAAAACCCTCGTCAACAGGAAATGTAATAAATTTTTACATACTTAACTAATAATAGTTCACAAAAATTGTTATTTTCGTGAACTATTAGTACTTAAGTATGTAAATTTTCTCTTCTCGCCTTCTGTCGATACAGGTGGTCCT
>NW_019385118.1:21975-34312 GCF_000671375.1 Centruroides sculpturatus | reverse complement strand
AAAAAAGTATATGGAAAAATAAAAATCAAGTTTAAGTCATTTTATTCGACTTTACGTCTGTCCGCCACAAATATTGAAGTCGTAATATCACTAGATAAACGTTTAAAGCACATAAAATCATATTAAAATATATACAAGTATGTACTGTATTTACAGTACATGCATTCGTAAATTTAGATTACTTTTGTTCTGTACTATATTAAAAAGTAAAATTTATTTGTTTGTTAGCTTAAAATAGATTTTTATTAACCATATATTATTAAAAATGCATTAATAAATAAAATACAGAACCAGGAATGGTAATTTATGGTTTAGCCTAGTGATAAGTAGATTCGGAGACAAGTAAATTCGACTTACGTCGTTCTCCTGGAACCAATTACCGACGTCAGGCGAGGTATACCTGTATTTTTTTTTTATCTAACTTAGTTTTTAACATATGACAATTCCATTACTGTTTTGTTTCTTTGGCAACTTTTCAAATAGTATATATACTTCTGCAATAGATTTATATAAAGGCCCACTGCTAAACAATGTCTGCATCAATTATTGCTTTTTATAGGAATCACAAGTGCAAACAATTTTGTTAGAATTACAAATTTTAATTGTGTGGTCTTCCTTCTGTAAAACTCTTTACAAAGTATAAATTTTTCATTCTGAAACCTGTGGATAACATATTTAGAATTCAATATTCTTTCAGTTTTTTGCTTCAGATTTCTTATTCCTAGTGGACTATAAAAATTTTGCAAATGTTTTAAATTATTATTATTAATTGTAAATATAACAAAATCATCATGTAATTTATGTACTTTATTTTGATGTTTTTCTTATGTAAAAGCTCTACTATTCGCGTTTTTCACCGGATGCTCGCCCTCTGGTGTTTAAAAACAGAACTACTCTATCTGGATCGTTTGAATGTTCTTCGTATATTGTCAACAGTAAAGATGAATAGTAAAAGTAAAGCTTTCTGTTGTGTTCCAAATTGTAATTCCAAAGCCATACGTGATCCCGATATAAGTTTTCATGTATTCCCACATGAAAAACAGATAATTTTTTGTAAATCAGAATTCGAAGAATCTCAGAAATGTAACCAACGGAAAGAGTGAATTTGACTGCTAAGAATTGGCAAAAAAGTTACGAAATACATGGTAGTATGTTCGAAACATTTTACTCCTGAAGATTATATTTTGTCATGTAAGTATGCTATCGTGTTTTTATAAATATGTTTAGATTATTGTAATTCGATAGTATTAAAAAATCAAACTGAAAAAGATTGCATAGAGTCTAAATATAAAGTAATTTAGTATTTGTATTCATTTTTAACCTATACTATAGGATTATCTTCAATAAAATGTAATTCTATTCAATTTTATATGATATGTCGATAAACTTTAAAATTCCAGTAATTTTGTGTGGGATAGAAGTCAATGCTGATGTTTGCAGACAAAGAGCACAAAAATGTACAGAACGATCTTGCTCGTTTTTCTCGATAATACCACATAAAATGACGTGTCCTGCTAGTAATACTTGTTCTCCTTCTATAAAATTTCTCGATGAACTGCTACAAGTAGCATATTTCATTATATCAGATGTCAATGTAAAATGAATTATATATTACTGACTAACAAACGACCCAGATAGAGTAGCCATTTTGTAAAAATACAGCGCCCTCTATAGTTCATGAAAAACGCGAATAACGTGTAAGTTCTCAAGTATTCTCTGAATTTTATCTGTTGCTTCTTGTTCTCATTGTTTCTAAATGGTTGAGTCGAGAAAAAATCACCCGATGTTGCTTGAAACAGTAGATCATTGGGATCTCCAAATATATCCTGTAAAAAACAATTATAAAAATTAAATTCATAAGAAAATATTTCTTAGTATTAAAAACTTTCTTTCAGTTCAAATTTTAAAAACTATAAAATTATAAACAAAATTATAAGTTTAAAAAATTAATAAACAAGTTTCTCCTTTAAATTTTTTTATATGTTGAAAATTTTTAATACATACATCTAAGCTATTTTTAGTTTTATTTTGACTATATTGCAAATTTCTCAGTTTTAAAGCCACGTTTTCATAATGTTGTCTGATACACAACGAAGGAGAGGTCTTAGGAAAATTAGTCGTTAGTGTTTTGGTTAATGCTTTTTCATTATTGCTGCAGTGGCATGAAGATTTATTAGTCCATGTTTTAAAGTTTGAAAAAAATAATTATAAACTTCATTTGTTTTTGTAGTACATATTATTATTATTGGTCCCAAAAATCTTTTAACTTGTAGTCTAGTGTCAGAATATGTAGTAGTAAGCACAAAAAATTTTATAGAATTTAAATGTTAAGTCTATACATAAGACAGATAAGAATTCTCCATTTCCATGGCAACAAAAACTGATATTAATTGTTTGTCATTGAATAATACAGGGTGTTTATAAATGAATGGTGTGGTTTTAAAAATTAATAAAAAATCTATTTATTACCTTATATGGGCAAACCTTACACTATAAGCAGTGGCAATTGTCCAAGTTTTTTATGCATTAATCACAATCCTTCAGTATGTGCACCCATAGTCACATGACACACATCTACACGGTAATCAAATTCTTTCCATATGCGGTGTAGCATGTCCTCAGTGATGGTCTGCAGTGCATGACAAACGAAGAGCAGGTAGCACATAAAAAACTTGGACAGTGGGTTGGCCCATATAAGGTAATAAATAGATTTATTATTAATATAAATTCAACTATTAAAACCAATGGGATCGGTGGTAATATTAACACACTAAAAATAAAAAATTTTTAGTTAAAATACAAGTAAAAATTATACTCTTTCTATTTCCGACTTCGAGGATTCTATGAGCCAAAACAAGACAAACAAATAGCAAGGAACAATCATCATTTTATTAATTTTATCCATATGCATTTCGCCATCTAGGCCTCCTCAGTGGATACATCAGGATGTTATTCGTTGGTTACGTTTTATACCCAACAGCCGTTCCCAGCATGCATCAACAATCATTCCAGCATTCAAATTAAGTAAATTTACATGTTCGGCGATACAGAAATGTTCTACAATTTTTCTTTCTAAGTTATTTTCTATTCTATACAAAATTTTAGTATTTTTTATATTTATATTACAATTAAATTTTCTGCAATGTAAAAACCATGCTGATTCCGTTCTTCTCAGTCTAATGGCTGCCTCATGTTCCTTTACTCTCAACTCCAATCTTCTTCCGGTTTCTCCAATGTAATAATTTGGGCTTCCACATGTACATGACATCCTATATACGACACCGGCGATTTTAAATTGGTCTCTGGGCGAATTTTCACTGTTTATTATGCTGATAATGTTTGACATCTTATTCTTTTGGCTCGCAACTATGCATACAGAAAATTTTTTAAATATTGGTTTATATTTTTCAAAAACTTTAGTAACATAAGGAAACTTTACATAAGAAATATCTTCTATGCTGTTTTTAACATTAAATCTACGTTTTAAATATAAATTGTACCACTTACAGAGAATATGCTTCGGATAATCATTTAACTGAAATTTTTTAAACAATTGTTTTACTTCGATGTCTATGTTTTCTTGCTGAGTTGTTCGATTTAGTATCTTTCTCAATTCCATATTAAAGACATTCTTTTTATTTTCTAAAGGACAGTAAGATTTAAAGTTAATAGTTTTACCATTATTACATAGTTTTTCATACTTACTAAATGATACACTTGTTTCTTCTCTTTTTATGGTGACATCTAAGAAATTCATTTTATTTTGTTGTTCATCTTCACTTGTAAACTTTAAATTTTTATGTAATCTATTTGCATATTCCTCAATGTGTTTGGATGAAACTATTTGAGAATCATAAACTATTATTATGTCATCTACATATCTTGCATAATATTTAATACCTGTTAGACTTGAAATTCTTTCATCTATTTTATTCATATAGTTATCAGCCAATTTTGGTCCTATAACCGATCCCATGGCAATACCTTTCTTCTGCCTATAATACTCTGTAGAAATTTTAAAGTAATTATTATTAAATACAAATTTTACAAGTTCTATTATATATTCAGGAACGTTATATGTTTTGAGACTTTCTATTATCATTTCTAAAGTGATAGACGGGTACATAGACTTTATATCCAAACTCATAATACGAAAAGATTTTTTATAGTTACCTTTTAACAATCCGTTAATTAGTTCTTCTGTATTTTGTATACTATAGGTTGATTTCTCCATATTCTGAAAGAAATTTTTTAAAAAACATTCCAAATTATACAAAACAGTTCTTCTAAAATCCACAAGGGGTCTGCAAGTATTACCAGGCTTATGTGTTTTGATTCTTACATTTAACTTAGGTTCTCTTACATTATTAAAGTCCAAAATATTTTTAACTTGATTGGCTGGAATTTCATTCTTATATTTTTTAATTAATTTAGTAAGATTGCTTTTAATTTCTTCAATAGGATTTCTTGGTAATAATTCATAGTCATCCGATGAAATTATTTCTAATTTTTTGGATAACAATTCCTCCTTTTTAATAATCACCAATTGCTTTGATTTATCTGCCATGACTAAAGAAATATGTTTTTTGTTAAAAAATTTGATTAATCTTTTCATTTTTTTAGCTATTTTAACAGCTTTTTTATCTATAATATAACTACTATTTTTATTTTCACCTTTAAATTTGTTTAAATCCTTACTTATGGCTGTTCTTAGTTTTGTTTGTTCTTCTTTACTTCCTGGGAGTTTCCTTATTGCATGTTCTATTTCCGCAATTATTGGCAAATTCTTAGACTGCATTGGAAGATTCATACTCATACCTAAAGAAAGGATTCTTAAATAATCATTTGGTTTATTCAGATTTATTATTAATTTTTAAAACTGCACCATTCATTTATAAACACCCTGTATAATACAATCCTTGTTGACAAAGAGGTTGTGATTTGATGTGATGTGGAAGATTGTGAGATGATGATGTAATGTGAAATTTTTGCTTAGCATTAACTCAGTGACATTGGCCAAGGCATCTGAACTTTTATTGGATTGGTTTTAAATTCAATTGTAGAATATTGTGACTGTAGGGTCGGTGTCTCTTTGACACCCTACAGTTACTCTTGGGACTTGGAAAACGCGACTTTACATCACGTGAGCAGTTGGATTCGGAGTAGAGGTGAAGCGAGAGGAATGAGGAAGTGATTCACTCAGATTCCATATTAATAAACAAGAACAAATTTATTTTAATGAGCAGGAGTAAACGATATACGATCTTATCCAGATTGTCTTAAATTTAATTGTCGCGAGAGAGAGAGGTTACAGGATATTCGTGTGTGGATAAATACCTTATATAGAAGTTGAGGATTGATGACTGGATGATTCACAGTCCGGATTCTTGGGGTGTTTGATGGGTGTGGTTCTTGATATTTAGAGTGTTCAGGTAACAGGAGCAACTTCGGAGGATGTCCAACTTTAGGTGTGTAAGATATCTTTATGATAAGGTCAGCGGATGCACAGTATTTTGCACAGTAGAAATTCTTGAAGAGACGAACTTTGGAGGACGACTGACTTGGGTTTTTCATTGCCTTCCCTTGCTATTTTTCTTGGGTTTTTTTTCATGATGTCAGGAGTTTGTTGTTAAGGGTCTGGCATCCAATACTGGAAATGTATCGAAAGTTTTGGGTGACACATTAATGACCAGATGGATCATCCTCAACAAGGAAGCAAGTCTGTGGGAAACAATTTTCATGGATTTTAGTCTGATTTTTGATAAAATGATCAAATTTAAATGATTGAATTCCAAAATAATTAAAATTTAAAATAACACTTTATTGATGGTCTGTTTGTCCCTCACAATATAATAGTAATATAATTGCGAACTAGTAATACGTAAACTGGAAAAAGACATCTTGAAAGATTTCTTAGAGGATATTATATTCTACTAATGTTGTGTTGATGACGTGTTTATAATTTGGAAAGATAACCAACAAATTGAAGACTTCTTACTTGCAATCAATAATAATGGCCATGGTTAAAACTAAAATTAGAACAAAAAAAAACTATGTATACTCATCTCCATTTTTTAGACATTGTACATTTGCTTGTTTAAATTTTATATCAAATGGTGTATTTAAAACCCATGCATGCTCCCCTATATATACCATTTTGGTCCAATGAGCCATATAAATACAAGTTATCAGCATTTAAGGTGCTTATTAGAAGAGTATTTTTATACTGCACCAATGTTCAGGACCGTATTAAGGAGATTAGTAGAATTAAAAGAATTGCAACAAACTAGGCTACAAAACTGCCACAATAGAAGGCTTGGTCAAAAGTTACAGACAACATAAAGGCAAAAAAGATATTAAAGTAGATGCAATTAACAAATTCACATACAATAAGCATATACAGGGTGTTCGCAAAGTCTGGGCACATAAGGATAAACACATACTTTTAAAACAAAATAATTTTATTTGATTCTAATATTAATAAAAAACATTTTCAATATGATTTCCATCATTTTCAATACATAATTTGATGCACCTTGCAAAATTCAGGTGAACTCGATTAAATAGGTCTGTATTGCCGTCGATTTCAGCACACTGACTGGTAATGGTGTCCACAAATTATGGTGCATCAAATTATGTATTGAAAATGATGGAAATCATATTGAAAATGTTATTAATATTAGAATCAAATAAAATTATTTTGTTTTAAAAGTATGTGTTTATCCTTATGTACCCAGACTTTGTGGACACCCTGTAGGAGGAGTGATAAAGGAATTGAATACTTATAAAAATGCGAGAATGGTATATAAAAGAGCACCCAACGTCTACAGCTTAATAAGGAACGATAAAGACATCATAAAAATGCAAGAGAAAGCTGGAGTTTATAAAATACCATTTGAAATCCAGGAATTAAGAATAGCAAAGGATTATGTGGATGTAATCAGAAGAAACTTGGCAATATGTCTGCAAGAACACAAATCAAACGTCAATAAAAGGCACAACAACACCATTTTAGCAATCGAACAGAAGGAGCGAACGTAAAATGGGATGAGGCAAAAATCATTAAAATGGTCCAATCTCCAATTATTGCATTAGAAATGGGAAAAATGGAAATATATAAAAGTAAAATGAAAAACCATTGCCCTAAATGCCAAAGATGCTAATATGCTTCCAACTGCATGGAAGTACATGATAGAAAAAAGCATGGGAATTAAAATATCCTTAAAGGTTGTAGTAGTTATACATAGCCTTGTTACTGTGTTTATTTATTTATGCTATTTATTGGGTTGTTTGGAAAGTAATTTCGTTTTTTTTTTCTGTGGAAAAAAACACAATATTATATACACAATTACTGCAAAAATCTTTTAAATATAAAATGAAATGTATTCAAAAAATGTTGTGTTCCATTTTGGAACAGTAATCGTAAACCTGAAGATGGCCTATAATAAATAGGTTGAACATGTTTGAGAATAAAATAATTTATGCTTGGCAAAAAATTTTGGTGTGTTGATATAAGGTACATTTCAANTTTTTTTTTTTCTGTGGAAAAAAACACAATATTTTTATAATAAATAAATATTTTATTGAATTATATATTGCCCATTTTGGTCCAAATACCTGTTGTCATCGTTTCTGGTAGTAGCATGATTTCACATTCATAAAAGTTTTGATCGTTGCTTACAAAAAACTGATCCAAGTGATTTTTGACATTGAAAATGTAAGTTGTCATGTAAGATTTTGATTTTAAATGTAAGATTTTTGACATTGAAAATGTAAGTGATTTTTGACATTGAAAAGTAAATGTCTTACAGTTAAAAAAATTTTGTATAGAATGGAACAAGTAATAATCTGAGTGTGCTCCATCTGGCAAATATGGTTTGTGTGATAGCACATCCATCTAAGTTATAACAGTTTCTGACGAGTTACCAAACTTGTGTGAAAGTTGACATTATCATGGTAAAACACTACACCTGTTTTGTTGATGAATTCTGGCCACTGGCCATTTTCTGTTTGATGATATTACTTAATTTGTTTACTGGATGGCAGTACACTTTCGAATCAATTGTTAAATTGTCTGTAAATGCTCCAAAAAAATTTCCTTAAAATTCCACCAAAGAGCATCTCTCTAAGAACATGTGGAACCCATAAGTCGAGCTTTGAAACGAAACCAATTTCTTTCGAGTACTCATAAACAGTTCAGTTTGACAAATTTAATTTCTTAGTGATTTCACGTGTTGTTATTTGGCAGTTTGCTTCAACCAGCATCTTTATTTTGTTTTCATTGGCTTCAACTGGCATTCCAGAATGTGGTGCATCTTCAATATTGAAATTGCCAAAACGAAATTTTGTAAACCAGTTTTGGCACCGTCATTCTGTCAATACATCTTCTCCATACATGTCATACAATTTTTTTTCTTGCTTGAACATCGTTTTTACCTTTTCGGTAATAAAAGAGCAAAATATGCCGAAAATGCTGCTTTCGATCTACCATATTTGATGGGACAAAAAAAATAAGCAATTGCACAAAATCAAACAAAAGTTTTTACAAATAAGCCTTAAAATGCTAGCTGTCAAAATATATAATGATGATACGGTTTAGAATGAAAATGGTGGGAAAAATACGACTAATCCGTCTAGTGGTAAAAAAAAACGAAATTACTTTCTGAACAACCCAATAGTTTATTTTATTTACTGTTGTTTATTGTATTAGTTTATTTTTTCATTTATTTAAAATACACAATTATTGTAAAAATCTTTTAAATTTAAAATGAAACATATTCAAAAAACTTTGCATTCCATTTTGGAACGGAAATCGTAAGCTTGAATATTGCCTATAATAAGTAGGTTGAAAACGTTTGAGAATAAAATAATTTATGCTAGACGAAAATAATTTAGGTGTGTTGATATAATTATGTTCTGGTTATTTTATATGATATATTCTCATCTGTGGATGTTTCAAATTTTTAACATTAATTAGATACCACAAATTAGAGAAAACATTTAGTGATTAAATCATTTCTAGATTGATTTCTAGAAATGATTTCTAGATTCACATCAGAAATCATTTCTAGACTGAATTGCTCAAAATTAACTGATAGTGGCAATACAGGTAACCCCCCGTATAACACGGCACTTCTATAGCATGGATTCGCTCTTAACACGGTTCGAGAATTGGTACCATCCCCCGTATAACACGGTACTTTTATAGCACGGATTCACTCTGACACGGTTCGAGAATTAGGTAAAACCCTCGTACAACAGAAAATGTAATAAATTTTTACATATTTAACTAATAATAGTTCACAAAAATTATTATTTTCGTGAACTATTTGTACTTAAGTATGTAAATTTTCTCTTCTCGCCTTCTGTCGATACAGGTGGTCCTTCTCGAAACTTGTTTCAATGTTGCCAGATCGCGACGCTTCTGCTTCTGATGTTGCCGAATGTTTTTCTTTTATTCCATACTTGCTTTATTCTTCATAAGTGCTTAGCACCATATAAGGAAATTTATAAAGACCTTTTAACTAGAAGCAAGCAATCTAAAATTACATACATTTTGCAAAAGGTAAAGCATGGATCTGAAGATAATGCAGAAAAATGCTAGAGGATAAGGATAACTTGCCAAAAAGAAAACGCTCTCGGTTAATTAATAGTGTTTTTAGTAATGACGAAGAAAATATTGTTTAATTTATATTAATATGTATCACTTAAAAAATTTTAATGAAGATATTTATCTTAATTATGAAAATATACCATCATGTTTTTTTTTAACTTTTGGAACCTAACCCTCCTTTTCGTATTAGTTCTTTGTTTCATATAACACGGATTTGCATAACACGGCAATTTTTTGGAACGTAACTACCGTGTTATACGGGGGTTACCTGTATTTCAGTATTATCATAAGATTTTAGTTTTTCTTCAGGAGATTCTGACACATCAATAACAGGCTTGTTGTTCTATAAAATGCATTAACTTTTTTAGATATTGTAAAATAAATATTTTTAATAAATTGTCTTAATTTTTTTCTGGTATAGACTGAATTAGAACTAAATCTTCAATCTAAAAATATTTGAAGAAATTAATAAGATAAGCATGCTACATAAAAATAAATTTTTTTAATTTGATGTCTGATGAAATTGAGAAAGAAAGATACAGAAATGAATAAATAGTTTTTGATAAAAGCTATAGCCTTTATAGAAATCTCTTAACCTATCTCACTTTCTTCACTTTCTTGAGTTAAATCAATCATGGAGTCATAAAAGAAAATTTATATAACTTTGTAAAAAGACGTACATAATGTTAAAAAAACAACACATTGTAACCCAAAGTCTATTAGAACAGGGATGGCGAACCTTTTTCATTGTCCGTGCCATAAATTTATAAATAATCTTTACGAAATTACTAACGTGCCACACTGAAATTGTCTAGCATAAGTTATGATTCTTGTATTTTTTTTTTGCTTTTTTATTTCATGTTTTTTCTTTTCCTTTTACTCTCGAGAAAAAATTACTATAATTTAATAAACAAGAGAAGAAAAATTTCTATTAAACAATTCTATTTGTGATTGAAAGCTTTGTGAAAGCTTACATTTTCTGCCATTCCCAAAATTCTCTCTCAGTGTATTCTTAGCTAATGGTATATCTTTAATTCTTTGGATAATTTTTTCTTTATTTTTGAAATCTTCTTTCAATAAGTAGGGTGCACATTGCAACCAAGCTTCCTTTAAAAAATGACCGTCATTAAAAGTTTTCCCGTATTGAGCAATAGCTTTTGACGCTTAATAACTAGCAGCAGTAGTGTTTGATTGAATTCCAATATATTTCATTAAGGACTTAGCTTGTGCATTTTTATTTTTGAAAACACTTGATATATACTGTTTTTGCTCTTTTTCACTTCAATTGAAAAGAGATTTGCGGTTGGTTTGATAACGTCACTTTACTGATGATGATCTACAAACCATCGTTCCTGAAAATAAAATGCAAATAACTTTACTGTTCTTATTAATCATACCGTACCTATCAGTCCACCAAATTTGAAATTCTCTGCTACTACCTGTGTCTGATAATTTCAATTGTTTCATTAAGTGATGACATTTCTACACTACTAGTAGCCCGGGATGCCCCCTAGTGGGCGTTGTTTACAAATTTCCATGAAGCACAGTTTCTTTGAATTTTTTGTTCCTATCAATATGCTCTACAGTTCTGTTAAAGTCCCAATGGTAAGATTAGGTGAAGAGGTGGCGACCCCCCCCCAAACTGTAGCCCCCTGTGCGAACAATAAAGGCAAAAGAACCATACCCCTACTCACGACCCTTTGAGAGATATAAGCCCCTGAAATAATAAATTCCTATTACAAATATACTGAATTATTTATATTGTTATATTGACCAAATAATAATTTATTGGTCAAATGAATAATAATAATTCATATTGTTAATTTAAATAAGAATTAAAATTGTTAATTTGAATGTTTGAAATATGACACACGATAGGGGCGCCTCTAGTGTCCGTTATCAAACGGTTACGGGACAGACGGACACTTTGAATGGGTTATATATATAGATAGATTAAATTAGATCTCAGTTTAAATTTTTTATGTTATAAATTTGTCATTTTGATTTTTTTTTCATGTATTTTTTCTCTGACGGTCTTATGTAACCACAATATTTAATTGACTGACTTTGATAGATTTTATTTTATTTTTTACTTTCCCGGCTGTTATATTGATATATAACAGAGGGAAAGTTTGGCGATCCGGCAAAAAATGATCCCCCAGATTTTAAAATTTTTGGACTTCGGGACTTTGAAACGTCGAGAAATGCAAAAAGAGGGCATTTTTCTTGTATGTATGGATGTTAGTGTTTGTGTGTGGGGGGGCAGGATTTTGTTAATCCTATTTGAAGCTTAATAACTCCAATGCTTTTGGTAAAAAATGTCTGAAATCGTGCAAGGAGATTTGTTTATTAGGGGGATTGATGCTATTAAATTTTGATAGATACAGGTCGAGAGAGTGGGGAGATAAAGGGGATCGTGTGTATCTCCAATTGGATCGGACATAATGACGATTTTACTCGTTATTAGCATTTATAATTTTTTATAAAACCCATCCCTACCCTCAAAATTAAGCTTTTTGTTATTTTATAGTAGTTAAAAATATATAAAGTTTTTAAAATAAAATATGATAACAGATGGCGCCATCAAAATGTTACCGGGAAAGTTTAGCAACTCGTTGCTGAACTTTTTATACAGTTGAGCACAAATTGCTTTGACTAGAGAAATATATTTCCAATTTGAAATTATACGTGAAATAGTAAAAAATATTAAGAAAATAAATAACT
>NW_019385118.1:0-21969 GCF_000671375.1 Centruroides sculpturatus | reverse complement strand
TTCACCCACAAAGGGATTTTGAGTAATGTGACCCATTCAAACACCTCTATTTCAATAAAACACATGTCCCAATTATTTAGCACATTAACAGTAAATATGTCACGTGCTCGAGCCCCCGAAGATTGTCGACAAGTGTCGACGAATGCTCACCAACGCTCCAAGTGTATCATCCACCAACCAGAAAGTTAAAAAACTATCACAAAAATCCTCATAAGAGTGTCTGCCCCTTGGTACTGTCAAAGGGCTGTTGGGTTGACGATACACTGCACTACCGCACTCTATGTAGCAACGTATGGACATGATGACAACACTGATCACGATGGCGTACACGAAACTAAGTTGTTCAATATATTATTAAAAAAGTTTTTAAACTTTGCATTGAATTTACAAAATAAAGGACAAAATGCCTATTTTATAAAATAAATAAAGTTAGAGGACAGAGCAGTGAAATAAAGGACTGTCCTCTTAAATAAAGGACGTATGGTCACCGTAGTAATAGGTGCCCTCTCTTATTAAATTTAATAATTAAAATGAAATTAATTTAGAAGGTTAATAGTAGCAGTAATAAAATCAGATCTAGTTCGACAACCATTTGGCCTTATGCTGGGCTTATGGATGTTTATATTTGTATGTCTACAAACTTAAATATTTTTATTTAATTCACATTTTAAATATTTTAAGTTAATAACTTACATATACTGACACAAGCACCTTATGTATCCAAGAATTAATATTTATTATCTTACTAATGTTTTCTACCTTCTCTACAGGTCATCTTCAGGTATTTTTGAAAGTTTTGAAGTATTTGGAACGTTTTCTTGTATTGGTTCCAGTTCAAACATTATGCAAAACAAAATTCAAATTTCTACATCTGTTCGAACAATTCGTTTAAATACAAATATACAAAAGTTAAATTGAAAATAAATGAATACATGGATCCAATTAAATAAAAATAACATAAAATAATATGAAATAAAATAAAGTAAATAAAATATATCAATAAACCTAATTATATGGACCGAGTGCACACTGAATACCATATTATTCTGGGTTATGATCAATCATATATTTCCATGCTGTCGGTAAATTTGTGGCATCTCTATAGTTCAAACATCTGCCCGTACTGCCGAATCTATATATATCAAATTTCTCCAAAGTCATTGCCAAAGATGGTGAGTGCACTTGTCTAATAATCTTAGCTTCATTCCAATCAATCACTGAAGTCTTGTCTGTGCTACCTTAGATAGTGCTGTATTGTAGTGCCCTTTACCTATATCATATACATGTTCCTTAAGTGTTTTACTCAATGTCCTGGTGGTAACACCAATATATTCTTTATTTAGCCCTAGTTGATCATTTGTATGGTAATCTATACACTTCAGACTGCTCATCCTTATTTATCCTGTCCTTGTCGTTTCTAAGTAGACTGTAAATTGTGGGAGCTCGTTTACATATACGGTAGAGCGTTGATTATCCGAATCAATTGGGGACTGGTGTTGTTTGAATAACTGATATTTCGGACAACTGATTATGTACGAAAAAATAGTTTAACGTATCCGATGTTGCAATTTTTCTCCGTTGCATGTCGCTTTGCGTTGAATTTTCGTTGATGTTAAGCCTAACGAAGACTATTGTATTGTTAAAAATTATTTTTTTATTTTGTACAAACAAAATTAATATATTGAAAAATATAAAAACAATAAATTATACTTCAGAAGTTAATTTAGTATCAGAAATGTAAAATATTTGAGTAGCCCAAGGCATAGCCAAAGATTGCAGCGCCACAGCACTGGTGAAAATTTAAATTTGCCAACTGGAATTCTTTCGGATAATTGATGTTTCGGATGATTGACTTTCGGATAATCGACGCTCTACTGTACTAGTTTTGTACCTTTTGTAGTTGGCTAATTCCTTCATGATACTGGACATTGCTTAGCTATATGTGAATTTAGTAATTTCCTTGTTCGTATTCTTTTTTGTGTTCTTTCTATTAGGTACCAAGTAGGATCTTATTAATTTTTCAACGATTTCAGTTTTAAATCCTAAGGATCCAGCAATGGTTTTGATCCTACCTAATTCTTGTCACCTGTCGTAAATGTTAGAGCAGTAACTAACAGTAACTAAATGCCCTTCTAATAAGAGCTCTAAATGCTGACGGTTTGTAAGTAGGCGGATCATTGGATGAAGGAATATACAATGGTTCATGCGTAGATTTAATCTATACCTTAGTAGTTAAGGATCCGTTTTTAAATGTAATGTTGATATCCAGAAAATGCACTTCTGTTCTACTAATTTGCTCTAATTTTAGTTTCAAGCCATCCTCATTGAAATGTATCCCATTCAAAAAATGCTGTATTCTTCTGTCGTTCCTTCATAAAATGAATATATCGTCTATGTATCTTTTGTATAATATTATTTCATTTTTAAAATTCTTAACTGTAAATTGTTCTAACTTATGTAGAACCAATTCACAAAGTAACCTGGACATCGAGCTGCCCATGGGCACACCTTTTCTTTGTTTATATATTTTTCCTTCAAAGCTAAATAACGACTGGAAACATACCAAGTCAGCAAGCATCTTCATATCTTCCAGGTATGCCGTCATGCCTGGGTTTAACATGCATAAGGAGTCCGTTAAGGCGTGATAACACGCATCTAGTTTTATTGACAGATATAGATTTTCAAAGTTCATGACTGTACTGTACCAATCTCATCATCCATTAAACGTACGTTTTGAGTTCATTAACTAAGCTTAGTGGGTTCCTCATGACAGAATGGTTATTTTCTATGCGTTCTGATAAATATCCATGGAGGCACTTTTCAAGTTTATATGTTGGTCCTTTACACTTCTTCTACAGATCTCATCTCCTTGTTACTCTTGTACATTTTTGCATATCCAAACAGTCTAGGTACACCTGGGCCTGTGATACTGGTTCCTTTGAGAAATGGAAATATAGTGGTAATGGGTGATCTCCAATTCTTTGACCTTCCTGTCCAATTTATCCACTATGGTGTGATCCACTCTTTCACATTCAGTCTTTACTATATACTCTTTCAGAGTCCTTGTGTAACGTTGTTTACTCATTATTACTAAATGTTTGCTTTTGTCCACTCTTGTTAATATTAACCCGTTGTCTGCTAACCAATGTCTTGTGTGTTTAATTTGTTTCATTTTTATCTGTTGCGTTTTGTGCCCCTCACTTCTAAGGGCTGTCTTCCACCCGAAGTAGTCCTTGTCTATTTCTTCCAGACCTCTGAGGCCACTTTCCATTTCTGCTATTCTGTTTTGCCAGTCTGTAGTGTTATGAAGGTCATAGCTGGGGCCTTTTTTTTTTTCCTTCTTTTTAGGACTCTTTCAGTATCTGGTGAAATACTGATCTGGTCGCACATTATATATGAGACCCGACTTTTCCTTTTTAATCTTCATTATTTGCTCGGCACCTATCCAATCTAACTTTCTCCTATATTTCTTCTTTAAATTCAGTTACAATTTGTCTGTTAATTTGGTAACACCCAGGTTAACATCCATCATGATAGAGTCCTGCAAATATATTTGATCCTCCAGTTGGATGAGCTCATGCAGAGCTTTACATTTTAAACCTCTGGTGCATCTGACTGACCTATTTAATATACTGCTTGTGTCAGTTTATTTTAGGAGTCAGAGTGTTTATTGAAATAATAATTTACATTTGTGTAATAAGCATAGTACAGTAGACCCCCCCTATAACGCTTAGATACGTTCCACGCTAATCGAATTTTACGTAGTAGGAACGATTAAATACATGAGCCAATCGCAGCCCGATAGGTGGGAATTTTACGGACTAAGGCTGTTCGAAAGGTTTTCTTCTATAAAATTAACCGATTCTAGACTAATTCGACTCAACATTTCCAAAATACGTATAATTTTTTGGGAATAATCTGTATAAACTATGCTATAAACAAAAAATTATAGGATTACTTACCGAGTGTGTACCGTTCGACTACGCCGTTGCTTAAAGCTGGTTTTCATCGCGGAACAGCACACGAAACGACGGCCGCAATTTCTGATAACGAATTTTTGGCAGAAAAATAACTTGACCTTTGGAGACATCATTAATATAAATAATTTTTATGGCCGTTGAATAAGAAGTGTTTCTTTCACAAGAAATGTATAAAATTAGTGCTGTATTAGACTTACGGTACCTAATTTACATACTGTACAGACGATAATAAACTCAACTTACTAGCCTAAAATCTCCGTAGCGTGTTGCCAGGCGGCAGAAAGCATATATATAATTATAATAAAGTTACAATAAATTAAGTTAATATATAATTATATATACAGTACCTAATTTATATATAATTAATATATAATTATATGTACAGTACCTAATTTATATATAATTTATATATAATACTAAACAGACGATAGCAAACTTAATTTAGCCGCTTCGTAGCGTGGCGCAGGGTCGGAGGTTAGTAGTTTGGCTGCTCATCCACTATTGGTCCAGACTCTATCAATCTTGTCGCAAAACGACGTTATAGGAGGTACTTTATACGAAAGTTTCTACAATTTTTTTGCTACGTTATAGGAATTGTTGTTATAGGAACATACGTTATAGGGGGGTCGACTGTAATTTACATTTGTTAAATATTTTAAGTTCAACACAGACTGAAGATTGATAGCATGCATTTCAGCTAAATTATTTTAATCAATCATTAATTAGCTATTTGCTAGCTTGAGAGTGAACTTGATAATGATCTATGTAATTTTAGTGACAATACAGTGACAAAAATATAAAAATAAAATATGGTAATCAGAATTAAATATAGTCCTTGTGCTTTAGTTATTTTGTGTGTGTTTGAATGTACAAGGAAGTACTGCTCTTTGAGAAATACTGCTAGAAAGTTTTTGAACTTGTGTCCAGATTATAAAAATTTGAGAAAATTATTTAAAAAAAGACTAAGATGAATTTTGCTTTTATTTTTACTTAAACTCTTTTTTTTTTTCTTTATAGCCATATCCCTAAAAGAGGCCATGCTTTCAAGAGCTTTATCCTAATTCAAGTGAAACATGTTATTTTTGAGGCATTGGTTCTTGTTTTTCAAGCCTCCTGGATTATATCTTATACTAACTGGTAAGTTATATTTTTTTTTTTAAATTTAACTGCAAATCAAATCAAGTTTTATTAATTAAAGACATTATGACTAGTTTGGGCCTTTTTGAAGTGTCAACAAAACAGACTGAAATAAATAAATACAAAATGTAGACAGATAGTAAAATAAATAAAAATTACAGTAGAGCATTATCCGAATACTGATCAATTGAAACATCGGTTAACCGAAAGCGTTCCAGTCAACAAATTCAAATTTCTGCTAATGCTGTGGCGCTGCAGTATTTGGCTATGTCTTGGGCTACTCCAATATTATTATTGTTGTGCGTGTTTTAGCTGGCAGCATGCACGACCATGAGATGTTACTTAAGAATGTGCCTGGATTTGAATGAATTTCAACATGGGATAGGTTAATATATTTTTTCATACATGATCATGTATGAAAAAATATATTAACATATCCTATTTTATCGAAAAAACAGTTATCCGAAAACCCCAGTTTCGAATTGTTTTGGATAATCGATGCTCTACTGTAGTTACATATAATATTTTACAATTTTACAAATGCATGGGATACATTCAAACAAAAGATTAGACATTTAAAAATAAACAAATCCAACAAATTTTGCATATTATAAAAAATGAAGTGTGTTTTATGGCATTTAATAATTCTAAAACTTCATACCAAAATTATTCCAGTGATAAATCAATTGATAGAATGGAGCAGATCTTCCTATTAAGTTGCCTAACCAGTCAGTTGTGCTGTACTCCCATTGGAGTAACCAGTTTTAGTTAAACTGTTGCGTAGTACTCCAATTGGAGTAAGTGTCAATTTTTTTTCGTAATTAACTAGTTTGTCGCGATTTAAGCACTGATTGTCATTTATCTACATAGACTAAGTCTGTTTCAACGAATAAGATGTTTGTTACCACCCCGTATTTTTAAATTTACTCACAAAACTCCTCCTTTCCATGTTAAGTCTATGGGAGACTCTTTTTTCGTTCATTGGACAATAAAATTTTTGTTTACAAGCCTGTTGAACTCTAATTGGTATATTGTTGCTAAATGACTATGGTTTAACGAATAAGCATCGACTTTGGTTTGTAGGGTGGGAACTTTCTTGGAAAAAGTTATTTTTGTTGGAGCTACATTGTCAACTACAAACATAAACAATCAATCATAAATCAATAAAGTTATTTAATTTTTAGCTTGAATTTTATAAAATCTTACATATATTTGTCTTATTTAACGAATATTAGTGTTTTTAAAATCATTAAGTTGTAAATTTTTCTAAAAAACGAAGTACTTCCGGTTAAGACCACGCCCCCTAGCAGAATGGCGCTTGACCTAGATTTTGTAGCCACCACCCCCTCAAAAGCCAAACTTCGTTATATATTATTAGTCGTAATATCGCTTTACATGAATTTAGAATGCTGCAATTTTTTTGTTTTAACGAATATAGACATATCTAAGTAATGTATATAACTATAATCAGATGTTTATAAAAAAATTATTTTTGTTTTTTTTTATAATTTGAAATTTATATAAGTAGCTATATCTATTTTACCTTATAAGAGATAATGTAAAAACAATCGTTTATGAAATTGCCATATAAAGTTGTTGGCTAATTTCTACGTTAATTGAAAGGAAAGATTAAAAAATAAATAAAAGTAAAAATACCGTTACATCTTGTTTCTTCTTGAAGTCATTTTTAGTTTTTTACAGAAATATTATGTACAAGTAAGGGTGGAAATAGTAGATGTGCTTTGTTTACATTTTTAAAAAACAACATTCATAGTAATTTTTTCAATTTTAGTTTTCAAATAGTAGAGAGATAAAAGGTAATAGAAAAAATATATACAAAAATACAAAAATTTTCAACAAATATTTGCAATATTTACAGTTTTTTAAATGTACAGTGATCTCTATCACACTAAGGTTTGCTTCGTATGATAGATTTCGAAACAATTTGCAGGGCACAAAAAAACATTACACTGCTTACAAAAATATTTTATTTGCGTCCTTTTTTTTCTCGCAGAACACACAACACAATTATTTCTTTTATTTCTGTTTCCTACAATTTCAGTTTCTCCTATGAAGTGGCGTCCAGTGAGTCGGCTAGGAGAAGATAGGCTGCATCTCCTGATGCTGTTTGAAGTGACTGTATTTTCACCATATTTTGTGAAAATGTTCTCTATTAATTTTAATTTGAAATTTTTTAAAGTTAATTTACCACCTAATTTTCTATGGATAATGTGTGCATTGAGTACACATAAATCCAAAAATCTCAAATATATTTTTTTATAGTACTTTCTAAGACGAGTACATGTACTGGGGGTAGTTGACGTAATTTGATCCATCAGATCTACGCCTCCTATATGATATTTGTACTCAATGCACACACTTGGTTTTTGTTTATTAGTCTTTTTTTTTGTTTTTATAGTTCTCATAGTAGCGTCATACGTTGAACTCATTACAAAGAGTTCAACGTATGACGCCCCCCTAAGTTCAAAAGTGGAAAGACACTTTCGTGTCTTTCCACTTTATCATCATCAGTTTATCCTTGTACCTGACTGATGTCTCTCCTTTTTTTAATTTACTTAGTATAACGTCCTGTGGCAACTCTTTCCTTGTTTTTCTTACAGTACCAGTAACATCTGTTGAATGACGTACTAAATACTCGAATAAGTATACACTACTATAATAATTGTCCACTCCCAAATGATAACCTTTATCTAATAAATCTTCCATAAGGGAGAGGACAATATTTGTTGAGTGGCATTGTTTTGATGGATCGACATCAGTCAGGGTTATGGGAAATTGTGTTCCCTTCCCTGTGTACATTGCGAAACTATAAATGTATCCTGTTTTGGTTTCACAAAGAAAGAAACACTCTATTCCAAATCTAGCTCTCTCGAGCGGAACATATATTCTCCATCCTAGCCGACCCTTCCACAAAAGAAGACTTTCGTCTATAGATATTCTTTTAGACGGTGCGTACACGCTCTTAAAACTATTTCTATATAAATTTAACAAGTCTCTAATCTTATACAGTTTATCCGTTTTATCATTACTACTAGAAAAATGTAAAAATTTAAATAACAAGATAAACCTGTCTTTTGTCATTGTTTCGTAAAATATTGGCGTATTTAAAAGCGGCTTTCTACAATAGTACGACTGTAAATCAGGTTTTTTTACAATACTCATCAAAAGAAAAATACCTTGAAGTAGCCGGATTTCGTTCGCAGTTGTACTTTGCCAGTCATTCATTCTGCTTCTTTTTTTCATCCCTTTTTGTGTTGCCTGCAATATTACTTCTTCTGCATGTTTGTTCGTCTCTGCAGTGATGTGATTAATGATATCTTCATTTGCGATGCACTCAAAGATTTCTAAAATTTCTTCTGGATTGTTCACTGGAATTTTGATGCCTTCATCTCCGGTGAAATCGAATTCCTCTCTGCTTTGAGTGCTTGATGTCGTCCAAGATGATGTGATAGATGTTGTTCCTGATGATGTGCTGGGACCAGTATGCAATACAGAATCTGATTCTGAGTCAGAATCAGATGCACTCCATTCTGAAGGACTAAAATCATCTGAGTCTGAATTACGAAGAGACTCGTCAGAAGAAACATAATTTAAAAGATCTAAATCGATCTCTGAATCATCTATCTTTCTTTTCGGCATATTAAAGAAATTCACTAAGAACTTCACAGCAAAAATTCAGAACTAAATTTATACGTGTTACCTATTTGAAGTAAAGTGCATAAATGAGCTACACGATTGGTAAGCAGAAATGTTTTGCACAGTAAATTAAAATTTCAACTGTGAGTAATTACTATTGCACCAAATGTTCTGTATAGATGCTTAATTTTGATGGACGTTTCAATTACTAATTGCAATTGTATCATATGTTTAGTACAAATACTCAAAACTTTATTGGAGGTTTTTATTAGTAACTACTATTGCACCGAAGGTGTTGTATAGATGCTTACTTTTGATGGACGTTTCAATTAGTAATTGCAATTGTATCCTATGTTTAGTACAAATACTCAGAACTTTATTGGAGGTTTTTATTAGTAATTACACTTGAAAATAAAATGTTTCATATAGATACTTAAAATTGTCTTCAAAGTCATCTATAAGTAAATAAAATGTCAATATATATCATATATACTAATGTGTATATTGCTTTCTATTTATCGCAGTATTTTATTTTATTATAGTTTTATACTATATTTTTATCAATGAATAAATGTAGGAAATGTCTGTTTTGCTAAAATAATATCTAAATACTGAATAATATATAATATATGTAGCGAAAAACGTTCTGATCTAGATTTTCAAGAAGTCACCACGCCCCCAAGCAGAAACAGTTGTTGACCTAAATTTAGAAAATGGATATACTCCCCCCAAACAATGTGCGTTATATATTATAAGTCGTATTATCACTTTAAATAAAGTTAGAATGCTACAGTTTTTTTATTTGACAGAATATAGACATATCTAAGTAACATATATAATAAATTAATAAAATATTTATAAAAAACGAATTTTTTTTAATATTTAAAAATGTTACATTTTATTAATTTTTTATAACATACATAATATTTTAAAGTTAACAATCGTAAAGTGTGATATGCGCGTAATAAAAAATAAAAAACAGCTCAGATCTACAGCAATTTTTAAGCACAATATTGCAAATTAAAAATTACTATAAAAACCAACAAATATCGAGCAACAACGGTGTACTTTCAGATTCTTGAGATGCGCAGTTGAGAGGTTAATGGTGTCCAGTTAGATTTATAGTGAGATGGTCTATAATACTTTTTTAACAGATTACTGAGATAAATTATTTATTCATTGCAGAAATGATTTTTATTACTATCCAGTAGTATGTGATTTTTAAACAGTTTTGATGTCAATTTTATTTTTACAGTAGAGCGTCGTTTATCCGAATCAATTGGGGACTGGGGTGGTTCGGATAACTTATTTTTCGGATAACGAATCATGTACGAAAAAATATATTAATTTATCCCATGTTGAAATTTCTCTCCATTGCGTGTCGCTTCGCGTTGAATTTTCGTCGATGTTAAGCCTAACGAAGACTATTGTATCGTTAAAAATTATTTTTTTATTTTGTACAAACAAAATAAATATATTGAAAAATATAAAAACAATAAAAAATTATACTTCAGATGTTAATTTAGTATCAAAAACGTAAAATATTTGAGTAGCCTGAGAAATAGCCGAAGATTGCAGCGCCACAGCACTAGCGAAAATTTAAATTTGCCGACTGGAATGCTTTCGGATAACGGACGTTTCGGATAACCAGCTTTCGGATAAACGACGCTCTACTGTATATATGAGAGAGACTGGTTCTGTACAATGCAACCAATATGTAGTTCTTATGTGATTATTTTGCATAACTTGAAGTCTGTTAATTACTGTCTTGGGTCCCATTCACCAAATTGTAACACTCTTATTTTTGATTTTGTACATGTGTATAATTTTTGGATAATAGTTGAATGAAGAAAGTGGATAATTCTTTTAGTGACACCTGTAATTTTAGCAAAAGCTGTGGAAAGGTTATTTATGTGTATGTGCTGTTGGAGTTTATAGTCAATTATAATTATGAGATATCTTATGTTATTTATTCTTTTGATTCTTTTATTGTTAATTTGGAAACGAAGCAAATCTAGATTACAATTGTTATTCTTATTAACAATACAAAGAAATTTTATTTTGTTTTCATTTACAATTAGATTATTACTTTTTGAAGTATGTAGTTGAATAAGTCAAGATAAAACAAAAACAAAAATGACACATGTATAAACTGTAACTGTAGTATTCAAAGAAAAAACACCTAAATGCAATTTACAGAAAACAAGAACTAACGATTTACTGGTTAAACATTTTCAGCCACAATTTATTGGCCCTTGTCAGGAAATAATACAAAAACAGATGTATCATTCAAACATTACTGTGTTCCAATTCTTTAACCTCCAAAAAGATGTTCAATTGAGACAGTGATGCATCGTTTACATCATCAATAAATAAGCAATTTTAATAATAATAATTTCTGTGGCAGTCTAAATAATAATTCCAGGCTTGTGATACTGGAATACAATCTGAGTTGATAAAATTTTTATACCTGTCAGCTATATGAATTTCTAAGGTCTTTAACCACAAGATTAAAATTACAGTAGAAAGGAACAAAAACAGAAAGATACTAAAATGAAAACTATCAATTGGAAACAGATAACAGCAAATGTTGGAAAACATGGTATCATAATTAGAAACAAAGATAGAATATTAAATTATTAAAAATAACACTCAACCTTTTTTTATATTTTAATTTATTAAAATTACTGATCTATTTAAATTATATAAGTTTTAAAATTTTCATGTTTTTATGATAAAATTTGTTTTTATCCTTTCACTTTCCTGACTTTTTATGCAAGGTGAATTATAAAATACAGATAAGTTAATTAATGTATTAAGTAAGATGATAATAAAACAGTTGAAATTTATAGGACTAGTTATTGCTTTGATTTATTTATCAATAACAAGAGATGATTTATGAAGCATTAAAAAGAGAAGAATGTGAAATAGAATTTTTGTAAAATTTTTATTTGGTAACTTTTCAAGATGGTGATGGAAAATTTTATATGCAAGCAGTTGAATTAACGTGGGCAGTGTGATTGGTTTAAAGATGACAAAAAATAGTTATGAAGCCAATTGATAGAGATAAATAAAATTAATGATGATATGCATTATTAACATTGCATGATGAAGAAATATTTAAAGACACAGAAAACTTAGAAGAAACAAATAAAATAGTCATATTAATTAATTTCTTCTTTCAATTCAATAAATTACTTACATCTTAATTAATATAAGAAGACAAAATGATTGTTTAATATTTAGAACATGTAAAAAAGAATGCAATATAGGACAAGTTATAAATTATTATTCATATTGTCCTAATTACATTTGTTCTATGATAAAGTTGTTTTTTTTTTTTTAAATTTATTGTCATACATCTGAACCAAGACAAAGAAATATCCAGAGTTAATTAATTGTTGTGTCTTGGGTTGATAGAAAGTTTTGGGCAAGACAGAAGCGGTTTGCCGGACAATGTGCATTGCTCAATCTACAAAGTATCAGCAGCCACCATGTGGAATTGAATGTGTTTTTAGAGGTGTAAACTCAGTCCAAAAACAGACGTGTTGAAGCAGCTATTTAATACATTGTCAAATCCATCAATAATCCCCCACTGTTGTTGAAATACATATTGTGCATGGTGAAGAAGCTTTGATTCCCAAAATGAATAAATTGGTGTAGACATAAGCTTGTCTAACATTTTATCAAGTGTAAGCAAGAGGGAGATGAGGTGCATGTATGAAACACTAAGTGGCTGTTCACTTTTTGGTATCAGAGCCAGTCGAGGTTTCTTCCAAGAGTTTTGGGAAATATTCATTTTTCAAACACGTATTATAGACATTGAGGAGGAGGTTAGGTTGAATGGTTCTGATGCCCTTGACAATCTGAGATAATTTCTCTGGTCTGGGTGCTTTATTTTTTGAGACTTACATGGATATTAATGCTATCATTGTATATAAACATTGGCTCCCCTTGATGTGAATTTGTGTCCATGTTGAGGAGATTTCCCAGAGATGGTTTAGTAACATTGCTTTACCATTGTGAGTGAGCATTCAGATACCATGTGGGTTGTATCTGAATGCCCACCCATGTGTTTGCCATGCGTGATGACCTGCATGCCGGAAAGGTGGATCCGGCAGTTGAGGGACAACGTAACAGTGCTTTGGACTTTTCTTTGAATAAATGGGAGGTACAAATCAGGCTCCACTTGAGTCAATTGACTGGCTAAACCTTGGCTTGGAGTCAACTGATTGATGCAGATTGGGCAGATGCATCCCTGCTTGACAGTTTTGTCACGTCAAACAAGATGTGCTCTTCTTGACTGCGTCGTGAGGGTATAGCTCCTGGGAAACTCTGGTGTGACGGTCTGTGGGAATCCCCCATGTGATGGCATTTCCTCATTGGGCCCCGTGGTGTGTGGGGTCACTTGGAGCTGAACAATTTTCTGCAATATGGATTCCAAAAACTTTCAGCAAAAAGACACTGTTGCGTGTCTAATTACAAAGCGGACTATAAATTAACACAGCAAACATCTCCAGCAATAGCTGGTGAATTTATTTTGTTGATTCACAAAATAAAGTTGGACAAAGTAATACATAGATACAGGGTACAGCCCCAAAATAACACAAAACCAAGATCCAGGCACATAGCAAAAGCACATTGGTCTAACGAATGTTAACAGCCATTTTTGTAAAAAGGTGCATGACGAGAGGAGTGCCTTCTCGATTGTTTTTACTTAAAGAAAAATAAAATATCGTCTGCTGGTCCAAACATCCTTCCCACGTTGATCTACTAGATCAAAACATGTTCAAGGAATTTTACAGCTCACAATTACAGAAAGTTTAAGAACTCAATGGGAGTGAACATAACTTCACAGCAGGGCGTTGCAGTTCAGCATTGGCTGTTTTCACCTTAGCTACTCAAACCAGACCATCGGTTCCTGGAGATGGTTCAATTACTTGTCCAAGTTTCTAACATAATGGTGGAGTGTTATCTTCCTTGATGAGCACCAAGTCATTGAGGCAAAGATTGGGTTTGATGTCTGCCCATTTCTTGTGATTCTGCCGTTCACTTATATATTCAGTAGACCATCTGTTCCAGAAGTGCTCCATCATTTGTTGAAGATGCTGCCACCTGGAAAGCCTGTTAACAGGTAAGAACGAGAGAAGATTCAGGAATAGAGCATAAAGGACGACCAATAAGAAAATGGCCGGGGGTTAATGGTTCTAAAGATTGTGGATCATCATCAAGGGGACACAATGGCCTTGAGTTTAGACAAGCTTCTATTTGAGACAGCAACGTGCAATATTCTTCAAGGTTTAGAATAGTTTCACCAATTACTTTCTTTAGATGAGATTTCATGGACTTAATTTCAGACTCCCATAAACCACCAAAATGAGAAGTTTGAGGAGGGATGAATTTCCAATCAAACCCATCACTGAGTCCATATTTTCTTAGATTCTTGTACCTTGGGGTCTTGAAAAAATTTCTCTATTTCAGCAGCTGCACCGACAAAGTTAGTGGCATTGTCACTTATCATCTGATGACATTTACCTCTCCTGGCAATGAATCTCTTCAATGCAGAAATAAAGGCAGGGGTAGTTAAACTAGAAACCAATTTCAGATGAACAGCCTTGGTGACAAGACAAACAAAAAGGGCAATATACGCCTTGCTAAAAGCATTGCTACGATGAAGCACAACCTTTAATTTAGTGGGTCCTGCATAGTCAACTCCAGAGAATTCAAATGAGATGGTAGGACATACTTCTATTCTTAGGCAACTGTCCCATAAGTTGATTATTAGCAGATGCTCTGACCTTGAAACAAATAATTCAAGAATGTAAGACCTTTATGCTGTTTCTTCCAGACGGCAACCAGAATTTCCTTCTCAATGACACTAGTACAGATTGGAGGCCAGCATGAAGTAATCGTGTATGTTCATTTCTTATCAACAATTCAGCAAAATAGTGCTTAGATAGCACAATTATTTGATTCTTGTATCATATGGAAGATTGGAATTTATAAAGTTTTCCTCCAACACTTAGTAATCCATTTTGATCTATAAAAGGATAGATGGGGTTTCAGTGAACTTGAATTAGGAATATCCTTCCCATTCCTTAGGCAGCAAAACTCCTTGTTATATTCTTCCTGTTGTATTAATGATACAATGGTAATAAGTGCTGTATCAGTTTCCTTTTACAGTAAGGTGACTAGCAACTCTTCTTTCTGAAGTATTTCTAATATCATGAATAAATATTAATACATAGGCAAATATTTTTAATTTATCCAGAGAGGAATATTTCTTGATCGTTTCACTAAGGCCAGTAGATTTAGAGCTGACCATGCAATTTGCAAGTTGTGGAGTGGTCTTGCTTGCACTCAGGTAATTCATTAGACAATGTGAAGTTTTCAACAATTTAATCACTGATAAACAGGTTTTCTTGCATAAGAAATTTTGGACAATTCCACCATAGTTCTAGTGAAGACAATTGGTGTGGAAGCACTTGACGAGTAATCAGATCAGCAGGATTCTCCATAGAAGGAACATGATGCCACCATACAATATTAGTGTCATCCTGAATTTCAGAAACCCTATTTGCAAGAAAGATTTTCAATTTAACTGGAGATGAATGCAACCAGCAAAGAACAATAGTAGAATCACACCATAAGTGAATTTGATTCAATTTACTTAACTTTGCTGAAGAAAGTTTTGTCTTCATTAAAGGAGAGAGCGATAAAGCACCACACAGCTCTAATCTAGGGAGCAATTTTTGCTTAATGGGTGCCAGTCTAGACTTAGATGTAATTAATGAAACAAGAACTGAATCATTATCACATGGACTTGATGTACAAACAGGCACCATAAGCTTGTTCTGAAGCATCACAAAACATGGAGTTTAACTCTATTGAGACTGGTAGAATTAATTAATTTAATGCTAACATGAATATCATTCAAATAGTGTAAATTCTCGTATACCTTATTCCATTTATTGGTAATAGTTTTGGGTAATGTTTCGTCTTGTCCCAGTTTTAGTAACCACAATTTTTGTATAAGTATTTTGCATTTAATAATTACAGGAACCAACAGACCAATAGGATCAAAAATGGATGATATCACAGACGACAAATTGCACTTAGTTAATATAACTGCAGGCCTTACAGTAAATTGAAATTGAAAACAATCAGTACCTGGATGCCATGTTACTTCTAAAGCTTAAACAGTCTGATCACCAATTATCTTACAATCATTTAAATTTTCTCTCATTTCAAGCTCAACATTTTGTGTTGCTTCATCATGACTTGATGACCACTTTCTTGGAGGAAATCCAGCAGTCACAAGTAAATCAATTAGCTGATGCTGTAACATCTTAGCTTCTTCAATTACAGTTGCTCCTTTGAAGTAATCGTCTACATAGAAGTCAGAACGTACAGATTCTGTGGCTAATGGATAGGATATCTCATTTTCACCTGCAAGTTGTTTAAGACATTTAGGAAACTAGCAGGACTAGTGCTATATGTCACAGTAGTCAATTTGTAAGATTTTAATTTTTCACTGATGGAGTTTCTACACACAATTTTTAGTAAATATCTATCTCGTGGATCAACTAATATTTGGCAATACATCTTGGCAATATCTGCAGTCATTGCTATTGGATATTTTCTAAATCGAAGACTAATGGAATACAAGTCTTCTTGGATAACAGGACCAACATACAAAGTATCATTGAGAGAATACTTATTAGAAGACTTTGCAGATCCATCAAAGACAACTCTAATTTTTGTTGTAGAACTGGTGGGTTTAAAAACAGCATGATGTGGAATAAAATATTCAGGAGTTTCATGGATCTTAGAAGGTTCCATATAACCTAATTTCAAATTTTCATTCATAAACTGTATGTAATCTTGGTGCAACTTTTTATTACATTCAAATTTTATTTTTAGCAAAGTCATTGTTTTCCTGGCTTGTTCAAAGGAATTTCCTATAGTTACCTCTAATCTAACAGGAAGCCTTACAACAAATCAACCATCAGAATTTCTTTTGGTATTTTCTATGAAATGTTCACAAAACTTGTCCTTTTTAGTCTGAGGAATTTGCTTTATTTCCTAAAGTTCCCAAAATCTTCTAAGTCGACTGTCAAGTAAATCACACTTATTTAAACAACTTGTGACACTCCTTGAATTACTAGAACAATAACTTGGTATTTGACCAGAAATAACATAACCAAACAGAGTGCTGTGCAATGTAGGGTGGCCATCATGCTGCATAGTATGACCAGTAATAACATCAAAGAAAGCATCAGCAGCTACAGTAGAGCCTCGAAAACTCGGCACTCGATAACCCGGCACTCCGGATAACTCGGCCACACCCTGGCAGGGCAAAAAAATTCTTAGTTAATTAATTTTTATTATAGACAGCTTTATGCCTTATAAAGTATTTTTCTGGGGTCTGTCTTATCAGGTAAATTACTGTATACTGTGTATTCATTAATTTTCATTTTTATGTAGTAATGGCTCTGCCTTCATAAAGTATGTACTTTTCCTTTGTTTAAGGATATCTGGGCAGTTTATTCTTTGTTGTATTCTCAAGCAAACAATACATACAAGTATAGTACAGTATTTTCTGAGGACTCCACACTTGTACTTATTTTTTTAACGCCATTCTTGATAACCCGGCATTTTCACAAACACTGCCATTCTTCGGTCCACATTAGGTTGAGTTTTCGAGGCTCTACTGTAATAACAAATTAATCTCACCTGGTTTATAGAACTCAGGATCAGCCAATACAATGTTGGATGGTAAGTTCCAACCTTTATAGTTAGTGGATTAGGCACTAAACTAGTAATATTATCCAGTATAGCACAGTTAACTTTAAATTCAGTGCTATTGTTTCTGGACTTAATTTTAATTAAACAGGTATGCAAAACTTTAGCAGCAGGAATATCATTGATTCCATTCACTGAAAACTTATTCTTAGTTAATAGTATGCCAAGCTTCCTAAGCAATGAACTAATAAATGATATTTGACTTCTAGAGTCCAAGATTCCACAACACTTGACCAGTTTTCCATGTCTGTCAGGAACATCAACTAAAACAGTGGGCAATAGTGCACTTGGACTAGTCATATATTTACCCTTTCTGCTAGTGTAACTTGATATACCAGAATTAACAGTAATGAGTAGGACTGCTCAATTCAATATTGTCAACATGCAACAGTTGATTATGTTTGCCCTTACAGATAGTACATCTAGCCCTACACCTTGAAAATGCATGATTCCCCTTTAACCTATTCGATGTTGAATATTTTCTCTGTCACACGTCGCTCCACGTTGAATATTTTTTGATGTTAAGCCTAACGTGATGACATGTTTTAGAAAAATAATAGTTGTGGCTATTGTGTTATTCCAAATTACTTTATATTTCTTACACCCAAAATAGACATATTAGGGAATGTAAAAAACAAATTTTATTTTAAAAGTTAATTTTAGTGTGATATATCTCAAAACAAGGTACAACACACAGTGGAACATTACATTGTACACATTGATAATGTGATTCTGCACGTTTTTTGTTAGCCGAACATACTTTACATACTCTGGATTAGGGTTTCTCAAACGGGATTCCGGGATCCCGGTTGTTTTTTTAACCCGGGAAATATCCTGGGAAATTTTTCTTATCCTGGGAAATGCCACAAATTTCTTAAAAATTCACTTTTTTTCTTATTTTGTGTTAAGGTTGAGGAATTTTGCAAATAGAAAGCAAAATTAACTCATTCACTGTCAGAATACATTTGTATTTATTAATTTTAATCCTACCTATTAGTTTTTTTTTTAAATTTTTGCTTGTTATAGCATGTCACAAATGGTCAATAATCAATATATAGCTTATTTGTGGCAGGACTATAAAAATTCTTTACTTGTCGGAACCTGTAATATCTGGAATAATTGTGCTTACGCTGTCTTGAGTTTTAACCATGCCCAGTAGCTTCAATAAATGCCTGACGCCAGATTGTGCAAATTGGGCAAGGATACAAACGAGTACAAAGTCTGCAAGTATGAAGTTTTTCTTCATAAACCTGATTATTAAAGCCAAATGAATTGCCGAATTATCGAGCTCTAAGCTTGATGCCGCTATTAAAGCAGCCAAGGTAGACAAATCAAGAATACTAGAGAGCGAAAGAAGTACTACAATCTCGAAAACGAACTCGAAATCTTCCAGGCTACAGGTGAAAAAACACATAATATCTGTCTTCTCTTAAATGCATTAAACACTATTCCAATCACATCAATTGAATCGGAAAGGGCATTCTCGGTGGCAAGACTTTTCATTACTAAAATAAGAATTAGAGTGAGTTATCGGAGTATTGACCATCTTTGCTTTTTAAAATCTTATAAAAGTTTGCAATATTTTGTATTATATTTTATTTAAAAAACGAAAATTACCTTCTAAATTAGAAGTTCATTTTTTTAATTTTTAACTCAATTCAAAACATTTTTTTTGTTGTTGTTGTATGCAGTTTCCAGCAAACTTTAATTAATTTTTTTCTATTTGTGAAAATTTCTACGTTATTTAAAGGTAATTTTTATTATAGGCCTATAGACCTTACACAGCATTATTAATATGATTTTGGAGGTTACATAACTTTAAAATTACTTTAAAAAATGGAAAATAATTATATCATTTGATTTCAAGATATTTTGTATACCTTAAAAATAATTAATTCTATCCCGGGATTTCCCAGGAAACAGTTCGCTTTTATCCTGGGATCCCGGGACAAGCAAAAGACTGGGAAATGAGAAACCTTACTCTGGATGGATGCTTTTTTTTCTCCGTAGGTGGTATGAAACTAGGAAAATGCCATTGGATAAACGTAACGGATTTTTATGTGATGGTCGACTGCGGCGGGCTAGATGTCTGCTTGTGTGATACTTCTCTATCACTTCTCTAATAACAGACACACGACAATCTAGAGATGATATTTGTTTTTTTGTATGTTTTCGATATAAAATACAAGCATTATATAATGTAATAACCATCATATGAAAAAACACTTTTTTGTATTAACAATATGTAAATTTTTCAACTATAAATTCGACTTTCATCTATTATCAGGACTTATTATACTGGTTTTACAGATAATATTACAAAGATTAACAGAAAACAATTTTTATTTTATTTCGTATACCTGGACACATACACAATTTTGTGTTTCGGACATATTCGTCCCTCCTCAGCAGGTATTTAAATATGTTCTATAAACAAGAAAAATAAAATATAAAAATTAAAATTTACATTAAAAAATTTTTTTTTTTTAATTTTTCCCGACAAAAATATTCAATAAAATTCTTACAATTTTCCAGTTTTCTTTAATTTCTTGCTCCACTGGATATTCAAAATTTATCAACAATATCGCAATTACTATTATTTTAAACCTACGTTAAACCAAATTCTATTACATTATATCAATTTTATACATTTATTTGCTGTTATTACAACTTTCATTTGTTCTCTTTCTGTTTGTCTCACACCTCGTTTCCATTTCTTTCCATCCTTCTTATCATCTTTTGGACACACCCCTTTTTCTATAAATCTTAACCATGATTGGTGGATTTCTCTGCCATTATTGCTGTTTATTCTATTATTTTGTCTGATTATATACATATGTTCATAAAGCTGTCTTTTGTAATTATTCTTCTCTTTTNAGGGAACCCAATAAATAATCAACCACCTCCGACCAGTCGTATAGAGTAGATTGGGACATCCCGTCCCAAAGGTCCCGCCACCACCCCTACTGTACCTGTGTGAGCGTACCAGTAGGCCCTGAGACTTATTAACACCAATCCGCTATCTACTAGACCTATGCACCATACCCATAAGGTCAACCAGTATATTTTTTATTGGCATGGTATGGTCATGCCAAAACCATGTATGCACCATAACCCATGTGCCTTCCCCGAGCAGGAGGGGAACCAAATACCTATAAACAAAATAATGCTAAAACAAACAATATAAATAAAAAGTATATAAATAATAACAATATAAAACCAATAAAGTAAACTATATTAAATAACCAAAAATATAAATAACAATACCAATAAAACCAAAAACCAAAAACTTTGCGCATGTTAATTTTTTCCAACAACATCTCCTTTAAAACCTTAAAAACCCTTTTGTAGATAAACTCTGAAGAGACTATTTTAGCCAAATATCTATTATTATTGTTATAACCCTCATCCAAATAACTACATGTCGATCGCAGAGCAGAAAGACACGGACAGGAAAACATAAAATGAGCTAAATCATCCACTGCACCACACTCACGACAATTACTTCTTACTAAATTAAAACCAAATAACTTATCATAAAAATCTCCGTGCCCAGTGAGCACCTGGCTCACATAGTAATCCGGCATAATACAGTATTTTCTGAGGACTCCACACTTGTACTTATTTTTTTAACGCCATTCTTGATAACCCGGCATTTTCACAAACTCTGCCATTCTTCGGTCCACATTAGGTTGAGTTTTCGAGGCTCTACTGTAATAACAAATTAATCTCACCTGGTNTACCAATAAAACCAAAAACCAAACCGGTGCGCCCAGACAACACAACCAACATACCAAATAAACCTAATACACCATAAAAACCAATAACAAACCATATAATACCATAAATATAAACCATATATACCCATCAACCATATATATAATCACAAATACATAAACCCAATATATATATACACTATATATACCAATATACCTAATATAAGTATGCACCATACCAATAAACCTTATATATAAAACTATATATATATACCAATATACCTTATATAAGTATGCACCATACCAATAAACCTTATATATAAAACTATATATATATACCAATATACCATATATAAGTATGCACCATACCAATAAAACATTATATAAAACCATATATATAAACCAAATACAATACATATAACAATATATACCAAATAAAAGTAATGCACCATATACCCAAGTAAACCATATATAAACAATATATGAACCATTTAAAAACAAATAAAAAATATAAAATGCACCATAACCAATACCAATAAATAAACATATAAAATAAATAACCCCAAAATTTAAAATAAACCCAGTAGATACCCATTAATATTACTAAACATAAGTCTAATAATACAAGGGACCGAACGTCTAAAAATATACAATACACCCATATAACCAAATAA